>NC_065903.1:7878787-8181818 GCF_905147045.1 Nymphalis io
CTTATTAGAATTGCAACCGCAGTTAATTGTTCAATTAGTTATATGTTATTAAATATACAAACTTGAAATTCCGCAAAGACCCAACAAGAAAAGTTTGCAATTAAGTTGATACGTGACTTGTGTATTTATACATTTTAAACGAATCTGTGATGGATCGAATCCCTCTACTCTCTACTATTAGTTAATTGCTTACAGATCATCTTTTCTATAAATATGAAGGTTTTTTTTATAAAAACCTTATAACTATATTTAATGAAGATGCTTGGCTTTTATAAATATAACAAAATTTTAGAAACTATTGATAATTTCTTTACCGAGCATTAAAATTGTGTACAAGAATATATTTATTTTAAAAAATTGCGTTTTATTTAATACATACCTTGGGCAATAAACAAAATAAAATTATAATTAATATACATTTGTTAAACTTATATTTTAATCTTTCTTCTAATATTAATAATTAATTTATTTATATTATTTAAAGTATATATATTATAATGCACACACCTGCACTATAATATATATACTTTTTGTTTTAAACATATTTATCGTTGACAAAGTTGGAAATACTACTACTACTACCAAAACTTAAATGTTTTACTTTTTACGAAATATTTAAATGTCATTTTGAAAGACATAAACAATATCAATGTCCATCATCCTTAGACAAGATACAAAAAATAAAATGCAACATTCGCAGCAGTTCTCATGTCATAAATCTCTACAGAAATTGTGTTCGTAAAAAGTTTATTGCTACTAATGCGCCACTCCTACTTTCCTTTTTCGCTATTCTTGTTATTTATTTTATTTAAACAGAATTTCAGATTGCAGTTTATGTGGACTCATTCTAGTAACAAATAGAAGCATATGGTATTTAATTTACAAGTTCTACTAATAAGGAAAAATCGTGTTTTACCGATGATGTAATTTAACCAAAGACACATCACATACGGTAACATCGATTTACATTTTGTAATTATAAAATACGTTCAAGTTTTATAAGCACGAGGCTAAATTCGTTTCTTAATAAGTACAAGATTGTATGCATGCGTTATATAATCCCCTTAAAACTAAAAAAAAATACCTGTTATAGGTTATCATTTTAAAAAGTATTCATGTAACAACACATTCACATTCTAGAAAAATATATTTATGTGCAATCAATAGTGCATTACGATGCCATATCGAAATGATAAGTACATACTCAACTTCCTCGTGACCTTTTATAATATTAAAAAGATTACATACTTCTGATTACTTTTTATTCACAGTTAACTATCTTTTCTAGATATATAAATAAACACCGTTCACTAACTAACATTTATCAATTACCTATTAGGAAGTTTGTACTTAGTCAATATGACAGAAAAAAAAAATCTGTCATATTTCTGCACATCATGCAGAATCGAAATTACGATAATTTCCTCAAAACGTGACCACTTCGATAATGATCGACATACTTATCAAAATCTGAACATTATAAACATTCACGTTCAAAGAAATGTAACGTATATATTTGCTTTATTAATTTGTTAAAATATGATTTGAAGTACAATATATGTATACTTAACTACATTATGATAATAACATATATTTCATGTATCTTTTAGTGAGAATGAAGTAAGAAGTAGATATTGGAAATATTATATATTTAAACAAAAAAAAGTACTGACATTAAACATAATTAAATAATTTTCATAATTATTGTGAACTATTTATATTACCTATATAACCTCTCAAATAAAATAAAATTTTCATAGGCTTTCCTTTTATTCGAGAGTCTGGCGAGGTTAACAATGAAAGGCTTTATTTTTAGAATTTCTCCGGCAACATCGAGGTCTGTTATAATGGTCTCTGCATGCATAGTTATATAATCTACTCTATTTTAATGAATGCCTTTTATAATCTTTGTTTAATAAAATGTAATAAAATGTTTAATTTAGTCCACACAAGCACACACATGCCTACAGGTACATACAATTATGTACAGGCGCAAATGACATTGACAAATGTCATGTTTTTTACTTTTAAGAAAATTTGTGTCATAATTTTATTTAATTGTGTGAAATGAAAAGGATGTAAATGTAGATAAAGGCTGAACGACTGACATATTTTTGCCTATCTCCAGAGTCGAGAGTCAAGCACTTTATGAAGTACCTACTTTTTTGATGGTACCTAAAAACTTATTAATAGTATTATTTTGCTTCAATATTAAAGGGCATAATGATATGAGGATCCTGTTTTAAAGTTGGAAAAACTTGAAGCTATACACTGCGATACATGAAAGTTCAAATTTAATTAATTTAATTTAAATTCTTATACACGAAACATTTCTTTGGTATTTCAAGAATAATTTAAACGAATTAAGTATAATCCATAATTAAAAACAATATTTATTAAACAAGGTTAAAAAAATAATATATAATGATGATTACAATCAGATTGCAAATTGATAAAAGCCTTAATTAATACGTCCTTATACAATTTGCTTGCAGACACTAATAATAATTGCGTGTGACTTTATAAGAAGACCATGAAATCGTAACGACATCAATTTATTCAAGTGTAAAAACGGTTAATTATAAACAATTACATTAAAAAAGGTCGCTGAATAAATTTTGGATTAAACTAGTTTTTTAATGTAGAAGTGTTATATTTGTATTTGAAATATTACTTTTAATTCTATCTTTCTTTATTTTAGGTCCCTATTCATTAATTCATTTAATATAAGAGATAACTCTTATGAGAAATAAACAAATTACAACAAATCAGTATAAATCACTTTATTTAATGAGTTATTTCGTCAGTTCCACAGTGGTGTAACTCAAAATACTAATCTTTACTCTACTTTACCTACTATTTCCTTTTATTGTTTTCATTTATTTTATAACAGCTTATTATATTTTTTGTATATGATTAAAATTAAGCTTAAATTATAAAAAGTTAGTAATAATATTCTGTAAGGTTCAGGTTCGGGTTGGTTTAAATAACATTATAAAATATTTACAGGACGAGCGAGCTAGTAGCGCTGGTGGCGGTTTCCTGTACATTGTTCCTGTTCCTACACACGCGAGACCTTAGTACCAAGCTCCGACGCATGCAACGACTTAACGATGACGTTACTGCTTTCAACCATCTCACAGACAGTAAGTTTTTTTTTGTAATATTATATGCTTTCATGCCTTACGCTGTACAATCGTAATATTTAAATAATGAGTCCGTAAAACTCTTTCATAACTAATTTTAGATTTAATGAGTGGATAAATGATCGTTTCCTTAAAATCTAACAAATTAAAAAAACCATACATAACAAAACATACATCTTCAAATTCTGAAGCTGGGTTGAATGTTTAATACTTTTGTTTGAATTTTGTTTTTATAAATTATTTTAATTCTACAACCTAAGTACATCATTATTAAAATTGTTACTAGTTTCGAAAGATTTAAATTTTGATACATATATACTATTATATATTATATTTGATACATAATACTATTGAAACTTATATTTATATAACTATATTTTAAAGTTGGAGAGTTTGTATGTATTAACGCTATGGACCAGACCGCTTGGAATAATTATTGTGCATTAAATAGTTAATTTATTAAGGAAAGGCTATATAATTTAACACTAGAGCAATAACATGAATACCTGTAACCATAAACGCGAACCACTACGGCTTTATAACTTATATACGACCGTAGCAATCATAAACGTTAACCAATCTAGCAAATTGTATGAATTATCACTCAAACTTATTACAGGATTAAGTAGCTCAGTCAATACTAATTGTAACAATAATGAGTAGTTGTTATGTAAATCTTTATATTTCTTATAAAGACTATCTAAATATTTGATATAATAACATAAAAATTTGCTTCCGTAATAAAAAAAAAAAAAAAAAAAAAAAAAAAAAAAAAAAAAAAAAAAAAAAACAAATTATTTCTTTGATTGATATTTCATGTGTTCGTAAAGAGCATCTACCTATTCCTTTTAATATTTAAAATTAATTAATTTAAAAATTCATTAAGTAATATATTATAAATTAAAATAATCAGTGTTTTTTTTTATTACCTCAATTACTCATTGTCATTCGCGTCGATTGTCAGGCTAAGGGAGACCGAATTAAAAGTTTTGGACAGTTCTACGAAGAACAACGCAGTGACCTTTGTTCCACAGATATTTTCATCTCATTGAAATGTTACGTAAATCGTAATATATTTATTTAAAAGTTGGTACACACTGTTAAAGTTTTGATCTGGTTACATTGCTTACCCTTAGAGATAAATAATATTCATCTAATATTTCATAAAAAATAATAATTGACTGAATGTAATTAAAACTCAACAAGATATTCATTGCTATTAATAAGAAGGCATGTATATATAAAAACACCTATAATACGTAGCATCAAACTCATCTCCGAATTAAAAACGATTTAAAACAAGACATACACATACATATATGTTATAATTTGGACTCGGAGAAATCGGTCACATAGAGATAAGTTTCGAAAAAATAATTTTAATTAATTTAGCTATAAGTAGATATTTTTATTCAAAATTCTTCTGCTCTTATTCGTATAATTAATATAGTGTGCATAAGTATATAATTTATATTGCATTTCCTAACTTTGAACTGCTTGAACTTTGAACAGAAAATATCATGATCCAAATTTTTTTTGGACCTAGAACATAAACATTAGTATTTAAGCTAGCCATTAAACAAACGAGGCTGGTGAAATGTAATAATTTATTTACGGATGCATTATAATTGCATTATAATATTGTAAAAGAATAAAAGGGAAGTATGTCTTGCGTGTATTAGCTAAAAGCTTATTAGTCCTAAGGCTCAAAGCAAACGTATCTCGCTGTCTATGCCTGTAAATCTATTACAAAACAGCAATGTTTAGCATTGCTTTGTTCCATTCTGAGTGGTAAATGAGCCAGTGCAATTACGGACACAAAGGACATAACTTAAGCTCAATCGTAAAATATCTAACACCTCTTACAATTTTAATTTAAAGGTCCATTCACTGTCAAGTGGTCTACTTGACTTTTCTATTATTAATAAAATCATGTTTTGTTTTGTATAATTATAAAGGATACCGAAGTCGCAGTTATGGTCCAATAAATCGCGTGAACCGAAAAGAGAATCGTGTAATTAATTATTTAAATTTTATTTTGTAGTACAAACTAATAACTAGTTACGAAGCTACTTAATTACGCTAATTAGTTATTACGATTAAAAAATAATAATGAAAAACACGATTGAAACAAAGTCTAGCTACTTCCTTTCTTCAGCGGGATTAAAATTTATTCGCTAAAAGATCAGGTGGACCGGAGGAGAAATCTCTTCGAGTAATAAAAAGTATATATTAATGCAATATAAAATATGCCTTGACTATGAGTAATCGAAGTCTACCGCAGACTTATACGGGCTGGTGTTAAGGTATTTGCCCATTAACCACGACCGCAAGTTGCGCGTGCACGTAGGGCACGATGCACGTACACACCACTTCCTTATTAGTTGATCTACATCGGACATGTGTAACATACGTAACCAACGTAGTTTGAAAAGCCTCGCATAGCTTCATGGAAATTGCGGTACCAGAGACGACACCATTATTTTAATTATTTTTCTTTTATGTAAGAATACGGCAAAGTACATGAAGAATAATGATGTTGCCGTTGTGGATGAACAAAGCGTTTAATCTGAATAGTGGACTGTTACGAGTATATAAAACTGTAATATAAAGATTAACGAGGGCATTTCTAATATTTGTACCGCTTCTTAAGTAACATCATTTAATTATTAAGCGCTTTTCGCTTATGTTTTTCACGAGCAGGATATAATCTTTTTAAATAGGTATATTTGTAATCATTTATGGAGTTCGAGGCGTAAGACTTATCGTTAGTTCTCTAATTGAGTTTTTAAGCAATGGTGTCACGAGCTGTGGCTGATCCCTTTTAGGGATATATGCCTAATTAAGCTCTTATTTTTAAACAGTAATTTATTTTTGCTGGTGGTAGGGCTTTGTGCAAGCTCGTCTGGGATACCACCCACTCATCAGATATGGTTGTGGTCCCGTTTGAAAGATAAATGAGTCAGTGTAATTACAAGCACAAGGGATATAACATCTTAGTTCCCAAGGTTGGTGGCACATTGACGATGTAAGCGATGGTTAACATTTCGTACAATGCCTACCTATAATATAAAGAAATAAAAAAACTAGTCTATAGTCAATTTGTTCATAATTGAACCTGACGTCTACCTAACAAGCTTTAAAACATACGAAAAATAACAAGGAGGACTTGTAGTTACGGTTATAGAATCTACAAATAAGACCACGGGCATGTTCGTGGTCAGAGCCGGTTGATTTTATAAACTTAAGCATAATTTATTTTATTAACATCTTATGAAAGTTAATCGAAGCAACCAATTAAAATTGGACAAGTGATAGCTTAAAATATAAATAACACACATGTTACTACCACTTTTGTAGCTTAATAACCCGACGATAATTAAGCTACTTTCTCTGTTGATATGAAAATATTTTATAAGAATGCATATTTATTAAAAAAAGAAACAAAAGTTTAATTCAAGGTACCACATTATCTGAAAACATATAAAACGCACCGACTATCTTAATTGATATGGCGTTAAGACTACTATTGAGGTGGTAAGGTACTTACGAGTACACTAACCACGAACCAAAACAGGTTAAATACATTAACCTATCTTCAGATTAAAATCAATGTGCGTTGCAAGCGTAGAAAGATGAATGAGATAATTATCATTTTGACATCTGGTTCTTGTCTCTTATAATTAATTGTTATTATTAGTTAACGTCGCACAACAGAGACGTTATATAATTTGACAGCTTACTAATTAATAAACATCCATCGACATGAATGTCATAAGAAAAGAAAAACAAAATCACTCGTGAACATTGGATTAATTTATTTATTAAGGGCCTCCAACACAGAATACACACTTACGAGTACATTACATCGTGGAAAAATGTATTAAAATATGCTTTAATTATAGTAAGACCACATCAAGCACATTAAATTATGACTAAAAAGAATTAAAAATATAAAAGATGTTACATAGTTGTACTGAATAAATTAACACATGACTTGATATTTAACGATAGCGTTGAAAAGAATATGTATTTACTGCATTCTGGTTTAATTTTTTATATACAGAAAAAATAAACAAACGTCGTAATTATAGCCAATTTAACGTAGACTGAGTTTGTAACTTTTAACGCGGATTGATTCTGTTCCCGCCCACAATCTTTATACTAAAACACTGTTATTACAATCATAATAATCACTATTTATATTATTAAAGTTATGAGGAATTACGAAATTAGGCGTTTTCAACTTTTTATAGTAATTTAATCAAAATAATAAAAACATGATATGGTCTTGCTTTGTACTAATAGTATTGTAATGAACATCAATATTAAAGCTACATGTGAATTTAGCAATTATATATCACTAGCTGCCACTAGCTGCCCGCCCCATGCGAATTCGTGAATGTGATGTGCTATTTTTTAACGAATAAGAAGTAACATTCGCCAATAAAACGTACCTTTTATAATATTAGTACGATTATAAGAAGTAAAAAAAAATAAAAAAAAAACTCATACAAAGTGTTTGTGTATCTGTGATCGTTTTGGCTGCATTTGCTTCGAAAGCACCTGGGCCTATTTTTTCTCTGCCTAACGTCGCCAGATCTCGTTATGTATTATATAATATGTCATATATTAATATGCTTTGTAGTTTATATCCGTCCTTAAATATATACCTACTAAATACTAAAATAATATGAAAATTATATATTATTCCGATTATATATTAGTAGATTTTTATGTGAATCTGAAAAAAATAACGAAATAAACAAACACCACCTACCTCCTTCAAATATTTGCAAGTATGACGATAAGTAAGGCCTTGTCAATTAAGATGATTAGGTACATATATAATATGAAAAAACTTAATTTTATAATATCTTGATTCAAACGCAATTACACAATATTAATAATAGACATACCTACATACATCAAATATATGTTTTGAAAAATCCATATAATTTTAACTGTTAATTTTCGAAATAAAGTAATTAGAATAAAACAAATAAAACGGAATACAACGGTATTATAATATAGTTATTTTAATAACAAATCGGTTGTAAATATGAAACTAGTACTCATTGATAATTTTATATCTTTAGTAAAATGTAGAACTATAAAGCAATAAAACAAAATAACTTCTGTAAAATAATTCCTAAGAACAAATCATTGGGCTACGCATCAGTAGGTCACCTCTCAACTGACATAACACTTGCATGATTGACATACAATGCTAATAGAAGAAAAGTGGTAAAAAAACAGTTACTCTTTTAATTTGATTGACGGTAAATCGATGCGCACTGTTAAAGTGTGGTATTACAATTAAGCGTTCACACGATATTGTAAGCTAACGATTAACGATTATAGTTTTATAATTACTTTCCAAAATTTTATACTAACCATACTAAACTATTAACAATTTGCAATAATTTAAACATATATTTTGTATATAATAAAATTCAGTTATTATCTACATTGAAAATGTAATGTGTTTATTTTTAAAGAGAAACATTTGACAGAAATATACAATGATTTCAATTGATCTGATACGGGATTTGAGCACGGTTCCTCATGATCTCGTACATTGTAATCACTAGACTCCCGAGTTATAAAATATTTTATGTAAATATTGAGAAAAAAGTGAGGAATAAATTAAAATTGATTTGTTTAAATATATTAATACTAGTTAGTGGAGGTAGGTAACATATTATGTCCTGTTCTGTGCCCGTTGCCGGCAATGTGTATGAAAAATTTCATGATGATCGGTTGATTTGTTAAGAAGTGAAAGCGTAACAAACTCACTTTTGCATTTAAAATAAAAGTTAGGATGATATCTTAACATTTATTATATTATGTTAAACCTATTTTGCTTTCTTCGGAATTCCCAGTTTTTTTATAAGTGTAAAGTTAATAATTATTAAAAAATATGCGACATGATCAATCTTTGCAATAATATGATAGAGTTTCATGTAATATTTAAATGTAATATTGTATTCCATAAAAGTTATTTGAAACCGTTTAACTGAAAATATTCTACAGATCTAAATATTTTATGATATTGTGAAATGTAATAAATCTTCCTTATAAGATAAGAGACTCGGATAATATTTCACAGAGAATAACTAACCCGAAATGATATATCTCTCCTAACAAAATTCGAACACAGAGTATAAAAAAAATAAAATTTAAAGCAAACAAAACTTAAAGAAGATACAGGTAAGTGAGCTGATTATAGTCATACGCGTAGTTTCTCGAACTTATTAGTATGTTGCATTTATATGCTTACATATTACCTTTATCATCATCATCATATCAGCCGAAAGACGTCCACTGCTGGACAAAGGCCTCCCCCAAGGATTACCACGTTAGCCGATAACTAATATTATATATATATATATATATATATATACTTACCCCCACGTTGTTTTCTGCAAAATATTGATTACATTGAATTATTACTACCTGGTGTTAGGTCTAATTTAAAAGTACACAAATCAATCACACCACGCCACTTTCTTATTTCTTCGTTAAATTTATTTAATTGTTTTGCCTATTCCACGTTCGAATTATGAACAGATTTAAAATTGTGACTTGCCGGCATTGTAAAAAAAAATTTAACAATATATCTATTTAAAAAAAAAAGTGTATTAATCGACATAATTATACGATTAATTTACTCAGATTAACTTCAAAGGTATTTAGGAAAATGGAAAAAAGAAATATTTTAATAAAGTTTAAAACCTTTTTTTGTCCCTCAGATTAACAAATGACTGCATATTTTAGCGTCGAGCTATCATTTTATTGCTTATTATTAGAACATTTTATAACTATCTTATTACATTTTAATGATACAGTTGCAGTTAAATATAAATATATTTATTTATTTTATTTTTATTATAGATTAACAGTTTCTAAGAGAACGCTGCTCCACGGCAGATCGGTAAATACAGATATTGCAGAATATTAACCGTCAAATGAATATTACCGTACTGTTTTTATTTATCGCAATTATGATTATCTGAGCAAAATGCTGCCCCCTTATGAGTAATGGATGCAATAAGGGGAGTTAAATAGCTTAAATTATTTTCGCGCTTACATCAATTTTTCAAGTGTACAGGAAATTAAACACAATAAGCTGTTTATTAATCAGAACTTTTCTATGCACATTTCCGATGTGCATAGAAAAGTTGCTATTACAGTTCCTACTATTAAATTATATAAATAAAACCCTTTAAATCCTTCCTATATCAGTCATAGATGACTTGGTTCGATATTTATTTATACATTATACTTATTTATCAAATTATAATCAATTTATATAAGTTATACCTATTTTTGAGTTTCCATAGCTTCATTTCCAATTAATCCACCATCAAGGTTTTAATTACAAGTTCGAAAACATTACAACATCTACAATCTTAGAAAGGATACGTTAATGCAATCTCATTGTCTATTCAAAGGTCGGTCAGTGACCGCGTCAAGCCCTTAGGGACCCGGAAGGCTGTCGTGATTCGTTTTATCATCCTTCGAAACAGAGGACCATTGTTACATCTATTTATTGCTCCTTATGGCGAAAAGACATTCTTTGTGGTATTGTACTCTAAATGGAGTGCATTCAGATACAGTTAGATAAGTTGGGATTGATAATATTATTACTACTCTTTAAACGAGCTTGACAATCCATGTTAAGCATTTTAACATGATCTCATTTTCCATTAATTTAATGATGTCAACCTGCAGAACCCGTTATAATGGCAACACTGCCTAAATTAAGTGTTTTAAGTGACATTTTAGTACATAAAAACGATTTCAATAAAATCTCTTTTAAATAACCTTATTCGAAATTGTAACGCATATTATTTAGAAAAAGAAATAGTAACTATTAATTATTTTTGTATAGTTATTCGTATCATTGTTGTTATAATTCCAAACGCATTTACATTAATACAAAATAATAAAATTAATGCTGGAGTTTAACTGTAATATATGAAATAAGATTTTTATATAATTATTAATAATTTGCATTGTCCCCTGAAATCTGTGGAACAACTTGAATAGTTTATATTAAAGGAAGTAAAGTAAGCCTTTGATGCTTGCGATACTGGGAAGTCACGCTTTTAATGTAATTACCATGGAGCCCGCCTTTCCTGGTATAGACTGTGTTGGTTCAAACACTTGATCCTGAGACATGAAGGCTATTCCACGAAACATTCGTGTTCCTAAACCTTAAACGTGACATAAAATGTAGATAGATTTTGTTGGAATACAATTTTGTATTGACTTTTCCTGCCGTGTTCACTGCTTGAATTTACTTCTTACACGAACATATCCAAGCCGTTTTTCTTCGAGAAAGTAATTTTTGTTTGTTGTTTCATATTGTCATTTTGATTCATGACGGGGCCATGAAGAATACTTTGGTTTCGAATTTAATGAAATCGCCTTTGAACTTTCCCAGTCATCAAGCAAAATTCAGCCAATTAATTTATAAATAAAAATAAAACGATTTTTTTATGATAATCAGGATCAATTTTATATTAAAAGTTAAGCCAACAATGAATTTCCATTTAATAATATCTTATCTAGTAAGACTAATAAGTAGTCTACAAGTTCTATAACATCTTGTCTAAGCCTAATAATATAATGAGCGCACATCGATATGCAAAACGGTTCAATTACAGCGACTGATAAAAAGCAATTTGCATGCGTAGTTATGTAATGCTATAGCTGTGTCGAGTTTCTTGAACTGATAGGCTTAATATCAAGGTGAAGAATGTTTTATGGATTTAAAAATAATAAATTTAAAATAGTACTTCCGTTTTAGCCGTTTAACAGGACGTTCTATGTTTATTTTGTAAAAACTGCCAGCCATTAAACTATCATTATGCCGTTCTGTGATTATTATATAAGAAGTGACTTCATATTTTCGGTAACAATGGATTGTTATGGAATTAGATGTTTTTACAAGGTTATGTGTATTATTATTTTTCATTATAAATAATCAACTTTGTGTTTGAGTTGTTTTTAATATTACCTTTGTCATTGTAACTACAACTTACAATTAATTGTGTGCTGACAATATGTAGTACTTACATAATTGTATAATTTTAGTATTTCAACGCATTACTAAATGCGTTAATATTCTATAGTTACGTATATAACAACTTTTATAACGAGTTTGTTATTCGTTTGGTATTATAATAAAGGCTCGAGGGTAGAAGACGCTTCATAATACAACTTCCATCCATATTTAAAAATAGGTTTCATGTCATACATTGAAATGTAAATATTTACTAAATGGCAAACTATATAAATATAAAAATAACTAAAAATTATAGAAATGCTCTAAGCTAGTACCAGCTTAATATTATTATATTACTATTGTGGTAATGGCTTATTCTTTTTGCTAAGATAAGTAACCAATTTAATAAGTATGTATGATTACACGTGATACAGAGGACATTTTATTCGTATTGATATTCTTATCAACAGTAAAAAATAACGGTACGAAAGACATCATTTGTTATACAAGAATAACAGATTTTATTTCATAATCAGGAAAGAAATACAATTTAAAAGAATTGCAAGCATCTGATTGCCTCTGCTGGTGACAGGAGCGCTGGTTAATTTTACGCCCAGAGAATCGGAATTGCGATTCATCGGGTAAGTTAATTCAACGTGGTAATAATATCTGTAATTTAATATTAGAACCTCCATTTTCTTGAATTGTTTCTTACTCGTTCTTATTCGTTTAATAGGTTCATTTAAATAATTTACTAAAGGTCCCTCAGTTGGTAATAATAAATATTAATAATAAAATAAGACTTATTCAACAGACGTACGAGTGAATGTGCCACAATCCTAACTTCCTAACTGATATTATAAATGCGAAAGTGAGTTTTTTTAGCATATACGTTATCTGGCTTCAGAAAAAACCATAGGCTGCCTCACACCTGCCCCTTCGCCTACACGCGGGCGAAACTGCGGGCAGAAACTATGTATTACAGGAATAAATGTCATGATAACTTAGCTGACATTATTGGCGAATATTTGACGATGTAAGGAATAGTTGATATTTCTTAAATTGTCAATGTCTACCTTCGTTTCTACTTCTCGAGTGGGATAGCCGTCCAGCTCATTTTCCAACTAAAAATAAAAAAAACATAAAGATCCTGCAGATAAGATAATCTTGTGTCTTGCTATAACAACGAAATAGATTTAATCCTAAGAAAGCACTCCGGTAATTCCTAAAATAACTTCAGACTCCATTAGGAACAAACGATCAGGTTACAAGTTAATATAAAAACCTGAGAAAACATCCTGTATGTTAGAATTGTCGGTGACATCTTTCCGGGAAACTATATCACATTTTTTTGAAATCTATATCGATCCTATTTGTATACAGATTAAAAATAATAAAAAATGTTGTCTATGAAAATATGGTTTAATTTAATTACACGTTTACATAACCAAAAATTTGTATGTTATTGTTATTTAAAAGTACAACTAATAATTATATTTTAGTAATTATATCAACGAATTAACTAAATGAAAATCAAGAATATGAATGGGAGTAATTAAATTTGTTTCCTTAAAGGAAAGACTCGTTAAATCTTGCAAATAGTATTTCTCAATAAGGCATTCGTTTCCTCACTTAGGAAAGCTTGAAAAATTCAAAATGAAATTACATGCAAAATGCATTTTCTTATAAGTAGTACGTCCGTATACACTGCACTAGTAATTAAGTCGGCTAGCAATAGCATAGGACGAAGTAAAGCAATCCATACGCAATAAGTTACCTTACCTTACCTTAAATAGTTTTATAATATATAATGTAACGATTTATTAATTCACTATTAGTTATTTATTACAATGTCTATCTTTTCAGTAAAGTTAATAAAAGCAGGAGGCAGGACTTAAAACAAAGTTATTTTATTTGTTCGTAAATGGTACTAAATTAAATGCAAACAAATAAAGAATTATAAATAAATGAACCGAATAATAGTTTCGTAGTTAGTAGCAGTTTGAAATGTTGGCGAAAATTCGTTACAAATTATTTATGAGTTAAGAAATAGTAAATGAAATAGAATAAAGAAACAAGAATCAAGCATTATTTTTCATAAATATTTATATTAACCCATTTAAGTTTTCAATATTTGTTGCTAAAAATATTTCTGTAAATTATTTTGAATATTCTTAATCTAATGCAACATTATATATTTTTTATCAAATATTTATAATAAAATTAATTAACAGATATGTTGTTTTCTAACGTAATATCGATAGCCGTGGAACAAGTTTTTAACATAACGCAGTTTATTACTATATGTTGTGTCTGAAATAAAATAAAATGAAATACGCGTTCAAAAACTTTCACACATTTTGTCATACGACTGTTTAGGCCTCATGGTAAGTAACATGTTGTAGTCCTAATATAGAATAATATCGCATATACTTAAGTATTTACGAATTGTCGGTGACATCTTTCAATAATTCTTTATCCGTAAATAGTATTAAAAGTCATCAACTACCTATGCTAATAAACCTGCTTCGACCGGTGCAGGGTGTAATTATTATGAAAAACTCGCATTTCCCTCTTGTTATTATGTTAATATTCAACATCTTCGCGCTTGACTTTGAAATGGTTTCGTTTAAATATATTCTCACGGCGTTGGAGCAAAAAATTGCAAGTGCCACAGTTTTTATAATCAAATACAATTGAATAACTTTATTTTTACTCTTTAATTCGTCTGGGGAATTTTGTAATAAACAGAATCTGATATTACACATTACACTCTTAAAAGTATAATAATAATTGTTAATAAATAGGTACTTTTTATAACTAATCTAATACTAGATATGATTACTTAATTTTATTCGAAATTCATCTCTTGTTATCATTCAGATAACAATAAAGCATTTATATAATAAAAAAGCCGAGATGGCCCAGTGGTAAGAACGCGTGAATCTTAACCGATGATCGTGGGTTCAAACCCGGGCAAGCACCACTGAATTTTCATGTGCTTAATTTGTGATTATAATTCATCTCGTGCTTTACGGTGAAGGAAAACATCGTGAAGAAAGCTGCATGTGTCTAATTTCACTGAAATTCTGCCACATGTGTATTCCACCAACCCGCATTGGAGCAGCGTGGTGGAATAAGCTCCAAACCTTTTCCTCAAAATGAGGAGAGGAGGCCTTTAGCCCAGCAGTGGGACATTCACAGGCTGTTTCGGTTCGGTTTCGGATTTATATAATTCGGTATTTATATAGTCGGTGTGGACACCTTGGTGGCTTGACCACGGCTTCATCTTTGGTGGAGCCAGTAAAAGTTATTGTTTTCTTCTGGCAAAAAATCTCAGACGATGGGAGTGATGAATTGGTAAGTGCATCTGTGCTTGCGTACACACGTGTGTAAGTGGCTAGCCTCTGAAAGAGTGGCAGATATGGCTAAAATCGATCAGAAGGACACCATCTCTAGTCATAGCCTGAGTTACACTTTCCATTTTTTTTCTCATAGGTATCTACACTCTTACCTAATACTCTTTCTTTTTCTTCCAAGTTTCTTTCCTGCCATATGAGCTGATAAAACTTATGTTTGGGCAAGAAGACATTTATACTGTATCTATTATTTCCGCTTAATATTACCGTTTACTACCACTTTATATACGTTCATCTTAATATTATCATCTCAGCCTTTTATCTGCCATATTAATAATAGTTGAACTAATCGAATTCAAATTATGTGTGTAAAGTTATACATAAAGATTAATTTGGGAAGCGTTTCAAAAGCCGCATACAAATGCAATGAAATTAGTTTTAAATGCACCACTCAAAAATTACAAGTCATTTAAATCATCGCATGACCGTGGAAAAGGCGTCTTGTATAATTATATGATTTTATATACAGTCGTTGATTGTTATCGAAATAATTTTCTAAATCAATGATTTGATAAACTAATAGTTCATTACATTTGCTACCGCTCGACCCTGATAAACATCTTGCTATTACCAGCATACAACTTTTTTTTTTAATACAGTTCTTCATTTACTGAGTTTAATTATTGTGTCGCAATCCGCTTTCCCCGCGTCCAAGAATTAAACGCGGAACATCATTAAATTTTTAATTTATTTTATAGTTTAGTTGAAAATATATTAATTTATGTATGATTTCAAATCAAATGAAGTTGTTGAATTTACAAAACACCACACTAATTAGATAAAAGATACAAATAAAGTATACAGAATTACGGCATTTTACCTAAGGCGGTGGTGATAATGTCCCTTTACGAGTATATAGCGAGACTTACTTTTATAGCCAGGTAAGCGCCAATTCTTCTTTACCAGAACTGTGAACCAGTTTTGCTTAAAGGTATTCTAATATATTTTTGTTGTGACTGCCGTGTACAGATCTAGACCGTTATGAGTAATTGCGCACTGTGAATTCTTAGTATTTTTTCAATAAGAAACATTTTAGTAAAAAGGGAAAATGCTATGAGTAAAGTTTGCATCACATAATAAATGTAACTGCTATACAAGTGTAATTGTAAACACTGCTGTGCAAGTTTAATTATAAACAGGTCTTTATATTTAAATTTTCGATATTGTTGATTCAGCCACTGCATCACCTCCGGGTTCGAAATTAAGATTAATCTCTCAAGCGCTATACAAATTGTTATTATTTAAAAGCAAATGTTTCCTTTCATTAGGACGCGGGAGTCATGCCATGTCTATCATAATTTTCAAGACCACAGTTATGTCTTCATTTCGAAGCCGCAAATTCTTTTGCGGTTAATCTGGGTTCCGCATAATGAATATAAAAAAGAAACAATTAAAATCATTTACATTACAGAGGAATTCCGGAAATCCATTTAAATATTAATAATAGGTACTATTATTTATATTTACGATTTATAATGATATGTATCCACGAATTTGGTATGATGTTTTATATAAAATATTAAAAAAAAGCCTTATGACATGATCTCATTTAAAATCAACTCCATGACTCTTAAGGTAGCCTTTCCTTTTTTAGAAGACATCAATGTTATAGATATATTGATGGGAGACAGTGAGATCGCAATAATTTGGCTCGCGGACACGACGGTTTCATTTAGCTATCAATTTCCTTGTCAATATTTGAGAAGTGTATTGCAATTTTAATATTGTAATCATCTTGGTTATTCGAATGTTAACTAGTTACTTTCGTTACGATCAACAGTAAATGTTATGTACTTATCAGTTAATACAAAGGAATTATGAAAAATATTTTTAGTATTATAGTCGTTTTATAAGACATTATATTTTGCAAAATCTTACTTAGATACGATAATCCTTATTAAATACTAAGTTATATCTAGAGAATGCAATCTCATATTTACTTATCGTAGTTCCCTAGATACGTACTCTACGTATCTAGGGAAGAACAATGATTTATTTCCTTATTATGTTTAGCCATCCATGTGAGTTTTATATCAGTTAAAATTATTCACTATTATATTCCAAAGGTGTAATAATTTAACTAATTATCAAACAACAAAAGAATCATTACTGTTCAATCTTACAGTATGAACCAGAAAACGATGTTGGACGGAAGCCGGCTGCTATAGACGTTTCATTATGGGCACGTTATTTCTTCGACAATATCATTATTACTCACGTATCAAAGCGACCTTATTTATTTTCTTGCATCGTTATTATTTAAAATGAAGATGTAGTTTTTGCGGTTACGCTTCCGAAAATCTTTTTAGTGATCGCGCTCTAATGATGGGCACACATGGGTTAATGGTATTTTTTTTATTTTAACCCGTACTCATTTTTTCAATTTTCAAAGATACTTCGCTATATGTTTGTACATAAAACAAATTAATAGATAATAATAACATACGGAAGCCGTTAGCTATGACAAATTCACTTGAAATTGTTGTCAAAAATTTTATTTCTTACTCTACTCATATTTATTTGCAAATAAATAGGTAGGGATTAAATTATTATATAGAAAAGGTATTAAAATATCAATTCAAACATCTTAGTTATCTGTTTTATATCTCTTAATCTTTAAAATAAAGCGAAAACACTGTTTTATATTTTTACCAGACATCTACAATGTGCCTTGTGGTGTGGGTCAAAGCATTAGTAAATTTATCTTCATCAACTAAAATGCCTGATAACATCAAGTGCTGAGTAATGTGGCGATTTTTTTAAGATTAAGCGTTTTGATACGATTCAATTTAAAAAAAATACGCGTTCCACTTTCAAGTTCCTTTTATTTGTATAAGACCGAATAGCAGTAAGATCGAATGGATTATATCAAATGGGATCATCTGTTGCAGTGATATCGTTGTTAACATATTTTTGTCGAGATAAATCGTAACAGTTATCTTTTGTGAAACCACGAACGATTTGGATTATTTGCTCATTATTTTGTAATTTCATACTTTTTTTTTTAATTTTCGTTTCGTAGGCAAATGTAAAGACATTTTATTGTTGTAAAATTAAACTAAAACATAATTAATGTAGGAATACTTCTACTCCTAAATCTATACATTATGACATGGAACTTAATTTATAGTTTCTTAGTTTCTAGCGTCGTTTCTATGATTATTTGCTTTGTTACGTTATGTTGCAGCTTGTATTCTTTATATCTAATTGGTAAAAAATATAATCAATGTCGCATATCATTTTTTGACATTTCACTATTATGTTCCTAAAGACGAACAGACAACAGCGTACCTATAATTAATACGGTGAAGATTCAACGAAATATATTTATATAGAAAAATATATTTAATAATATAAATTTAAAACATCATATTTTTCACTGGTTACATTGAGGGATTTGTCTACTCTCCGCACAATACTTGCATTATCGATTCGTGAAAGACAATTTACATCCGGGGGTCACGAGTACGGAACCATTCGGGCGTGATTTATATCGTACGATACAGTTTATCGACGACACCACCGTTATATTCAAGACCGGGAAGATTACTATACCATCAATCTTTCTTTGTCTACGGGAGCTGAGGACACAGCTTTACCGAAGAATTTCATATTCACTCATATATATACATGAAATATTTTATAATAAACCTTTTTGATTTAAATCACTTGTTAAAACATATATTTAAAAATACATTTCAAATGACCAAAAATACTTTATTTCGTCAGCGGTCATACTGATTCTATGAGTTTTTATTATATAATAACTTTATTATAGCCGCAAAATATTAATACAAATCCATCCCAGTTTATTCAAGCTTAAGCGAATATAATTCAATTGAAGCGATACATAAGCGATATCATCTCTAAAAGGATAATATAATTCAGTTCGTATTTGTTTCAGTTAAAGAATGACAGTTCAAAATCATTATAAAGTATTATCTTGTTTCGATTATACTTTGTAAATATAAAAATGGAAGACTTATTTTATTTTATAAGATTTGTTTTTTTCGATTTCCCTTTATATAAAACCAACACCACTTTGAATTAAGATTAAAAATTAAACTGAGTATATTATTATAAAAATGCTTAAGATATCTTAAGTACATTCTACATACAATGAAAAAAAGAATGATCAAAGAACATGGAATCTTGAAGTTTTACTGATAGAAATACAAAATTATTTAAGACGTAGGTACTCGTAAAAGTTTGAAGACCAAGTCACTGGCCTTTGAAGCACTTTTTTACCATAGATTTCATGTTACCCATACATTTCGGTGCCCATTACTACTTTATTATATATCGATGCAAATTATTGGTTTTCAATACGTAAATTAGACACCTAATTTGTAAATATGGTGCATTATCTATCTTTGGTACTCGTGAGATTTGAACACCATTATTACACAGTAATAATGGTTACGAATACCTTTTCTTACGCTACGCTTGTGTTTTTTGTGTAAAGAACTTAGTTCAATAGCATTAAATTACTTTTTCATTATCATTATATCATCTTAAATGGGTTTTCCTACATATGTATATTTTAACTTTTAAATATTCAGTATGGGTTACTTTTTAAGGACTCCTGAATATATACTTTTTTACCTGAGTATTATAAAATTAATATAGGGACAGACGCTGATCAATCGCTGACAACCTCTATACTTGATATTGCAATACAAGTATAATGATATAAATATAGCATTTTCACAAATATCAATAACTCAATATTATTATTATATATAAGTAACATAGTTTAAAAATAAATAAATTTTAAACATAAATAAAACCTAACAAACATTATAAATGTCAATACATTACTCTGGATTATTAATGTTTTCGCAGGAATCCAGACAGACCGCACGGAGCTTGCGTACGCTTCTGCACAAGAGTACAAAGAGGCGCTGGAGGCTATACGGAGAAACACCGGCGCTGTAAGTGATGCAGTTTTATGAACAAGTTGAAGTTCTATATAATGCAAGCAACATATTTATGAATCATCTGATTCTGACCAAAATTATCATAATAATTTATTAAATAAAGAAATAATAATTTATTGATACTAAAATATTAGTATCAATAAATTATTATCCCGGCTACACGCTTGAAGAATCCTTCAAAGCGAAAGCCGGAGTATGCTTGTTCGTCAGGACGGATGTTTGCTGTCACCGACTGCGCTGCTTGGAGGACCCCTCCTTCTCCATGTTGGTGGTACGTGTGGACCTGGTTCGTCAGAGCCGAGTCTACGTGTGCCTCTACAGATCCCACAATGGTGACTTGGAGACAAGCCGATTATTTGACCATCTTAGTCGGGTGGCAGATGCTGCGCAAGAGCAATTTCCTAACGCGGAATTGGTGTTTTTGGGGGATTTTAATGCTCACCACGAATCCTGGTTGAAATCCCTCAAAACTGACCATGCTGGAAGGACTGCTCATGCTTTTGCTCTCACACATGACTTGACCCAACTGGTTGATCAGCCCACCAGGATCCCAGACATTGATGGGCAAGCACCTTCTCTACTGGACCTTCTGCTGACTTCTCACCCGGTGGAATATCAGGTTGTGGTTCAGGCTCCTCTTGGCTCTTCGGATCACGGCCTTATTTCTACCAGAGTGCCACAGGCCAAGCTGCCGCCACTAGCGGTATGCAAACGACGCGTTTGGCACTATAAGTCGGCGGATTGGGACGGTATGCGCGATTACTATGCGTCGGTCCCTTGGAAGGAACGTTGCTTCAGTGGGAATGACCCGACAGCTAGTGCCGCTGCTGTTGCTGGCGAGATCATGCTGGGAATGGAATACTACATTCCTAGCTCAGATCTCGTCAGTAGGAGTACGCGTAACCGTTGGTTCACTCGTGAATGTGCCGATGCTGTATCATCTAAGCAGGCGGCATATCGCAAGTGGATCAACGGCTGTATTAGCGGGGCATCTAACATTGACTCACTGAAAGCAAACTATAATAAAAATTCCAAGTCCTGTAGAAAGGCATACACGAGAGCGGATGCACAGCGCATTGTACAGATTGGTCATGACCTTGTTTCGCATCCTAGGGGCTCCCGTAGCTTCTGGCGTCTGACCAAGTCTGTGCAAAACAATTTCTGCCAACCTTCGCTGCCACCGCTCAGAAATCCGGACGGATCGCTAGCTCACAGTCCGCAAGTGCAAGCTGATCTCCTGGCTAAAGTCTTTGCCGACAATTCCGTCATCGATGATTGTAGTGCACTGCCACCTACAATACCTGCATGTGGCCATACGATGCCTGACATTAAAATCAGGCAACGTGATGTGCGTGCGGAGCTGCAATCACTTGATGTACGGAAAGCTAGCGGTCCCGATGGAATACCAGCCATAGTGCTGAAGAAGTGCACAGCGGAGCTGTCTCCTGTGTTAACGCGCCTGTTCCAACTTTCTCTCTCTTCGGGAAGTGTGCCGGAGGCTTGGAGAAGAGCTAATGTGCAAGCGGTTCCCAAAAAAGGGGATCGGTCTGACCCGGCAAATTATCGGCCAATAGCTATCACCTCAGTACTTTGTAAGGTGATGGAACGGATTTTAAACAACCAACTGATCCATTACCTAGAAGATCACTGTCTGATTAATGATCGTCAGTACGGGTTTCGACCAAAACGGTCCACAGGTGATCTTCTAGCGTACGTAACACACCTCTAGGGTGAAGCTATCGACAAGCATGGAGAATCGTTGGCTGTCAGCCTCGATATCTCCAAGGCTTTCGACAGGGTCTGGCACAGAAGTCTTCTCTCCAAGCTACCGGCATATGGTCTGCCTGCTCAGCTATGCACCTGGATTGCCAGCTTCCTACACAAGCGTAGCCTTCGTGTTTTAGTTGATGGTTGCGCTTCACAATTCTATGTAGTGAATGCTGGGGTCCCCCAGGGATCTGTGCTATCTCCCACACTCTTTCTTTTGCATATCAATGATATGCTCTCCCTTGGGAACATACATTGCTATGCAGACGATAGTACAGTGCATGGTGGATACCACGGACGCGCAGTGGCTTGGCGAGCGGAAATTGAGGAGAGGCGGAAGAATCTTGTCATTGAACTCGATAGGACGTTAGAGCTCATCGCCAAATGGGGCTCTGATAATCTTGTTGAGTTTAATGCCAAGAAAACACAG
Source organism: Nymphalis io (assembly GCF_905147045.1). Taxonomy (NCBI): domain Eukaryota; kingdom Metazoa; phylum Arthropoda; class Insecta; order Lepidoptera; family Nymphalidae; genus Nymphalis; species Nymphalis io. The sequence continues at coordinate 7,901,506 of NC_065903.1, forward strand.
GTATGCGCTCTCACGGCGAAAAAGTCAACATTTTCCCCTCTTCCCTCCCTCTGTGGTACTCCGCTGGTGATGCAAAGCAAAATCGCCATGCTGGGGATTGACGTTCGCTGCAACCTTAGTCCAAGGGATTACATCGAGGCTGTTATAAAAACAGCTTCACGGAAACTCGGAGTTCTGAACAAGGTGCAGCGCTTTTTCACGCCACAACAACTGTGCCTGCTGTACAAAACACAGGTACGGTCTTGCGTGGAATATTGCTCGCACCTTTGGGATGGCTCCGCTAAGTACCTACTTGAGGCCTTGGACCGGTTGCAGCGACGTGCCGTACGCATTATTGGCGACGTAAAGGTCACAAACACCCTTGAACCTTTACAATTGCGTCGTGAGATAGCAGCACTGAGCGCTTTCTATCGACTGTATCACGGCGAGTGCTCTGAGGAATTATTCTCTCTAATTCCTGCTTCCCCCTTCCTTCTTAAGTCCACGCGAGCTGGTTCTCGATGTCACCGCCTAACTGTGACATCAATTCCATCGCGAACAAAGAAATTTGGCAACTCCTTTCTTTGTCGCACTTCCAAAAAATAGAATTCCTTACCAGCTCACGTGTTCCCCTCCTCTTACAACCCGGGTTCCTTCAAACGAGGCGTGAAGAGGCATCTTGCGGGCCGGCAAGGCGAAGGCGGCTAGTGCAGAACGTTTTTCCCGTCTGTACTGGCCGTCGTCGCGTTTGGACTCTACTACCACTTACCATCAGGTGGAGTAGAGTCATTTGCCCTCCCGGCGAATATAAAAAAAAAAAATATAAAATATAGATCTCGCAAAACATTTCTTTTTCTCTCATTCCTGAAATTTACATGTAATATTCATATTCATTCATGCGTATTTTATAATGTTGTATTGAAAGGCAGATAATTGATTAATTTTAAAATTTTACACATATTTCTTAGGAACGCAGTAAGCCACAACGTACCCTGGAATCAGAGATCACTAAGTCCGATGAAGTGGATCAAGAGTTGCATGAAGAAGTGCTCCCAGACCCTTGGGAGTTAAATAACACGGCCCGCGCTGATGTTGAACTATTGTTCTTTAACCGGGTGCCTAAGGTCGGCAGCCAGACCTTCATGGAGCTGTTAAGGCGATTGGCGATTAGAAATCAATTTGGTATATTTCACATTTTTTTACCGGCTTAAGGGGTATACAAAGTATTGTTGATTTGGAGGGTGAATGAGCAAATGTAATAACAAAAACATGGTTGGCAGCGCAATAAAAAGAGGTTTATAATTCTTGTAGTGCACGTATCTGTATGTAAACGAGACAACTTATACCTGACTACATAAGGTATAAAAAACGCTCCCGCCAAAAAGCAACAGGACCTTTTCAAAATACAATCATTATATTATTACTTGGTGGTTGGGCTTTGTGCAAATTCATCTGCGTAAGCGTAAACCATTAATCACAAAAATATACCGCAAATTACCAAATCTTAAGTGTTGTTGTGTTCCGGTTTGAAGAGTGAGTGAGCTAGTGTAACTACAATCACAAAGAATAAGATAAAATATCACTTGAATACCTATTTGACATAAAATATATACTTGTTTCTATAATTTTCATATGTTGTTCAATTAATTGATTAATTAAACAAAACAGCAAATATAGTTCATCTCGTTCCTAGAGTAATGATATTGTGGAAGCTACATACTATTTTATAAGGAAGGGAGACTTTTTCCGATGCGTGGGACATTTTTGAAACAATATAAAAACAAATAAAATATCTTAATTTATTGACAGTACATATTTATAAAAAGTATAATTAATTTTAAACATCGTCTCACTGAAATCATTTAATATATAGTCGCTAGCGCCATCTACTGAATAATGACCTGAAAAAATATCAATTCATACTTATAAAGTATTACTCGTGAAAACAATAAAGACGAAACACGCGATCAAAACATAAATTCTGCTCTTTAGTTGGTTCATCGACCAACTATCGCGAGTAATTATATTATTGTTGCCAACTCTCACAGTACATTTCACCATAGATTCTTGTATTCTCACTAAAATAATGATATTAAAAGAATGCGTTTTGAAAGTTACATAATATTCAAAGTTATTAATTTAAAATATATTTACATTAAGGACTTAAATTTATAGAAATCAAAATTAAAAATAGCTGTAGTATAGATAAAAAGCCGAGATGGCCTAGTGGTTAGAACGCGTGAATCTTAACCAATGATCATGAGTTCAAATCTAAGTATCTAGATAATTTTCATGTGCTGAATGAAATGCTGACCCAAGAGCTTATTTAGCCCAAGCTTATTTAGCCCAAAGTCTGAGTCTAGCGGTGCAGAAAGACAACAGTGCCAGCGTCTTGGGTACAATGCCACAGGACAATCTTTTAGACGGCGTGTTTCTGCTTTAAATTTGTAACATGTATTTTGTTCTTTTTATTTTTATTTTGTATTTTATAAAAATGTCTGTATACATAACGTTAAAATATGAAAATATTAACTAAGACGGAAATAATATCATGACTAAATGAAATACATTTAAAAAAATTCAATACATTTAAAAAAAGAGTTTGTGTGCATTTGTTAACTTAGTCAATGTTTTTATTTTATCTATTTAATTTTTATTATATAATATTGTTTTGCTGTTGTTAACTGTTTAAATCTTAATTATTATTATTTATAATTTACAAAATTGCTTGTTTACTGTCATACATGAATTAGTTTTAAGTGGAAACTTGATTGGTGTGTGATCGAGTTAACTTGTTGTATAATGTATGTGGTGTATACTGTTTGTTTCCCAAATATAATAAAAATAAAATAAATAAATAAAATGTGGTCTGTGGTCTTTACCGACTAACTTTTTATGGTGCAGGTTTCCACCGCGACGCAGTCCAGCGCGTAGAGACGATACGCCTGGCGCCTGCAGATCAACAAGTGCTCGCGAGTCTTGTATCTGCGCACACGCCGCCTGCCTCCTACATCAAACACGTTTGCTACACAAATTTTACAAGGTATTCACAATATATTATTATTAATTGTAGTTATGTTGTTGTAATTATAGTAATATTGATGGCCTTACACTTTAAGGGTTTTTATCGAATAAACCTTATAATTTAAACATTCAATTTTTTTTACTATACGATAATAGTATAATACAATAATGAGTTATAATCATCGGAAAAAGCAGAAATTGAACAGTTTTATTTGATTTCCTTTATATATTGTAAAAATAGCCGTAATAAAATTGGCGTCTTAATTAATTTTTAAGAAGGTAAAATTTTAATGTATTTTCTATTCTGCATCAATAAAAACAAAAATTGACTATCCGTTACTAAAAAAATATTAAAATTATAATATTTTGCAATAAATAAATTAGGCGCGAATTTACAGATTTCTAACCACATATGCACACACAACGGCTTCCGCTTAAAACATCATCTTTATCTTATAAATATTAAAATCATATTAACACTATTAGAATAAGCAACATTGCTGAATTGCTAAAATTACAAAACTTTCTCTAATGCATAAAAAATGCAACTAGTGTAATTAAGAACATACGCTAGATAATCATTTCTTATAATAAAAAATAAATTGCAAGCATCAATCAAAATATAACCGTCGTTGTCGGCAGAGGTTACGATAATTATTACAATGAATATAAGCGCCAGCATATAAATCGAAACTAATAAAATAAATAATCCTATAACGCCGAACGTTTTTAAATCCTCATCGGATTGTGGGCATTATTTTAGAGAAACGATTTCTGTTTTTACATAGAGCATTTTAAACAAAGTATTACGTGCATGGTCCTAGTGGATAATTTATTCAAATTTATTTTATCTCGTTACAATGATAATTTGCATTTAAAACAAAAGTTCTTACATATATCCTTAATTTTTCCTTATAATTTCTAAGCATTTTATATAGATACCACTGTGTATCTGATAGAATTATTAAATTTTAATATGTTATTTTTATAGAAAACCCTTGTAACAACATCCATACATATTTGTTCATGTTAATTATGTTTGTATAATAAATTAACGGATAAAACCCACTTATTAGGAATATTCTACCGTCCGTGTGCTGCTGTTTATCGGTTTTGAAGAGTGAAAGAGCCAGTGTTATATATATACATCAGGGGATATAACATCCTAGATTACATGGTTGTAAGCGTATTGACACCAATGTCTTTAAGCGTATGTACGTACCATTTACCTGTCTGCCTATACCTATCATGCAGGCAAGCACAGGTATTTGATATAGGATAAAGAGTTTAACCGTAGTCAAAACAGTCTCCATAAATAATTTTCATTTGCATCATTATAAAAGCTCTCTAGATCTGTATTACGCTCTACATTTGAATATGTACCTTAAATAACCTCTAGTTTTGAAAGACATCATTGCGATTCAAACTAAATCTAGCACTAAAATTCACACACACACATGTAATCGTACCTATATGATTAATGATTATCGATATTAATGTTACTTGCATTAATTCCACGGATAATTTAACAGTCACCCACCACACAACCGGATAATTACGTTTAGAAACTGTTCGAGTGCTCTTAAATTGCTCTATTGTTAAGACCCAAATGGAAATTACGTTTTCGTTAATCTATAATTTTAGTTCCTTTCTGTTTGTATATTGAGTTTTTCAATATTTGTAAGAGTAACACCAAGTATTCTGTGTAAATATACAAAAAAAAAACTTAGACATAACGTGTCATCGAAAAAGAGTATTATTTTCGATAATCATGCATTAGCTGAATAATATTTCATTAAAATATTTGTAATTAGATAGAACACAATCTTAAATTATGATATAAGTAATAATTAGAATTAATTCCTTGTGTACATATTAAAAATGGATGCGGGCTGCCCAAGATCGGGAATGCTGGCTTTCGTCCAGCAGTGGACGGCGATAGGCTGAAATAAAATAAAATAATAAAATTATGTTACCAAACTTAAAGGTATAATACTATAAATGAAATGAATTATTTATTTTCAGATACGGTTTTCCGTCGCCGATCTACGTGAACGTAGTACGTGACCCCGTAGAGCGAGTTATATCATGGTATTACTACGTACGGGCCCCATGGTACTACGTGGAACGCAAACGAGCCTTCCCTGATCTGCCTTTGCCTGATCCAGCGTGGCTGAAAAAGGTCAGAAAACGTTATTTATAATTATACCAAAATAAATATAAAATGCAATTTCTTGATTCTTTTATTATGGTGTCACGTTCTACTGTCCAAGGATGAGTGTAAGGATAAGTATTTCACAAACATATTTTAAACATTTATCATGGAATTTTTGCAAGAGTGCACATATATTGGTTTAAAACAAAAGAATATTAGAAATGCCCGTTTTTCCTAAGGAATTATTAATATTCCTATTTACTCCTCCAATTAAACGTACTGGATGTGTTAGGAGTGGGGAAGAGCCCAAAGAGTCAGGATCAAACCTACGATTTCTACTTCAAACAAAACATATGTCATGTTGTGGCATTACCCCGTTGAATCACAATTCCGATTATCTGATCAAATGTTTCAACTACTTATGTAATATATCGATGTTTTCAATGCAATACTTATGCTGCTAGATGCGTTTTAACTTCCGTTAGGAACCTCACATGTGTATAACGTCATGCAATAATTGGTCTTGTGGTAGCGATATAGTAGCAGCAATTAATATTCATTAAAAATATTCCTTTCTGAAGTTTTCATCTGCCAATCGCTATCTAAAGTGAGACTAATGCTGTGTTCCTCACGCCAGCTGGATCCACAAACAGAATCGGTTCGTGTAATCATCCAAAGATAAATCTTATTTCCGTAAGAGCAAAAATCATTTTGTAATGGCTCAATTCAATTTCTTCCAAAGTGAGGAATCATCATTCATGCTGCGAACTTCATTCCCCGTCAGTTGTTCATTAGCCCCGGTCCGCCGACGCGGGCGTCAATTTGCAGATCAATAGGCTAACAATCAGTCACGCGCTGCTTCTAAAGACGCTTCATACTGCAACACCGGATGTTTTTATGAATCGTTTTAAATGACTTGTGAACCTTTCTTACATTATTAACACGATAGTCTTCAATGTTCGATGTTCGATTGATACTTGATATAATACTTTACCATCGGTTAAAAATGAATTAAAGAAAAGAAAGAAACTATAAAATATTGAACACTTATAATATAAAAAGATTTATTCAAAAATGTATTATTTTAACTATAATTAAAGTATGGGAATGTATGGTATGCGTTAAACTGAGGTTGCCCTAATAATACTGATCTACGAGTAAATGCGTAAAATAAATGCAATTTCTCAAACTAATAGGATTAGGTTGCCAGCGGCGTTTTCTCTGCAATGGTCTGTCAGTTGATATTCATTTAAACACAAACGCTTGTTATGCGTTCCCATATCATTTCGCTATTTTTAAATCTTTTACTTTATTACAAATACGAAAAACTGAAAAATAAATTATATTGGTTAATGATTCAATTAATTAAATATTTGCATGGTTTTATGTTGTGATGATTCAACTTTGTTGAAGTGTAATTAACTACTCCAGTTTCATTTACGATATTGATCGAAGAATGATTGACATGTTTCGGGAAAACTGGTTCCCATCATCGTGGAGCAGACGCGTGAAATAACGTCGCCGATGAAACTTAACGTAAATAACATAGCTAAGCTAAACTTCATCAAATCAAGGTTCATTTAAGTTATAGGAATTAAATTTAAGAAAATAATTATGAATCAATTTTCAATAATTTATATACTCATAAAACAGACACATTTTTATAAAAACAGAATTATTAAAATATCAGCCGAACTGATCTCCTAATACCAACCGTATTGTACTTGTATAGAATTTTATCGACTCGGGAGCAGCGAACCCTTACACATTCTTTTATTTTTTACAACCTGCAAAAAAACTGATATCTTTTCGGTAGCGACAAATTGGTTTTATTGATCGTGAAAAATATTTCTCTATAAAAACATATTAACAAATTGGGCGTTAAGGTGACAATAATGATCGACAAAATCTGTCCTTTATGCTCCAATGTAAAAATATTATTACGTTTGATAGATTGAATTGAAAAGGATAATATTTCTTTAAGCTCGTGACTCAAAAGAGCCCGTGACAGATTACTATTGGCAGTTAATAGACTGAGCGTGCGCGGTCACTATAAAGATCTTTTCAGATTGATGACCAATAAGTAAGATTAATCTTTAATTAGTAGTCAATCTACGGGCCTTTAGTTATGCATTTACAATTTCATAAAGATTTCTATTTTTAAAACAGTCTTGCATTGGCGATTAAAGGAATGTATAATATTTCTTACAGTGCATATGGCTATGGGCGGTGGTGACCATTTAAAATCAGGTGGCCTAATTGCCAGTCCGCCTTCCAATATAAAAAAAAATCTAGATTTCTTAAGACCAACATTAATAATTTTTATTTTAGTCAATATTTACCACCTGCTCATTTCATAGGTCTTTAATATATTGTTATAACATTAATTAGTATTGGAAAAATAAATCAACACCGACTACGGCTGCACGTGGAGCGAAGTTTTTTCTAGTTAATTATTCTTCTATTGTTAAACAAAGTGTTCACAACAGCTATTTATTTTATACAAACAGGACAAGGCGAAGCGAGGTGAAGGCAAAAAATAAATTAGTTTTGGTGGAACAAAAAATATGATGGTCTAATTAGAGTTTCAAAAATCATAATAATATATTTTCAGTTACCTTTATTACTGCGGCGATAAAACAATATAATAAATAATAAGCACCCCGTGTATTTTAAGTAATACATTTTAACACGCGTTAAGAAGCAGCACCATCGACAACAATCTAAAAAAAAAAATAACTAATTTATACATCCATCTTCTTGAACTGAAGTATCAACTGTAACTTTGCGCACTTATTTAATCTCTCTCAAAAACTGAACCGATCCCTGGAGTACTGAACCAAGGACTTTATAAAAAATTATTAAAAAAAAATTGAAAAAAATAAAATTAATCGTTTTGTGTAGTAGAACAATCTACCTGCTAGGAATGTAGAAAATAAATAATGTTTACAATTTTGCGACAATATTAGAAATTAACAAGAGGTAATAAATAATAGTGTAGGTAAAGTTTCAGTACATGATGCTTTATCCAACTTAAATGTCCTTTGGAAATGAAAGGCACAGTAGTGTAACAAATGAACAATTACCGGACACTTGCTCATCGTGTCTCGATCCTTAAATAGGAGAGGTACCCAGTTTCACTCCTGGCGACCATTTGCTCCTTGGTCAAACGCAAGCATCTATCACTGGAGACCTTTCCTTGCCGAGTTTGGTAAGTAATGTGATTAAAAGTGAGAGATGAACGGAGATAGGAGATCTAAATGCAAAACTAAAACAAAAAACACGAGGTAAGACTGTTTTTCGGCCATACTGTTATAGAAATATAAACCATATAGGCGATATACATACTTTTATGCTATGATATGGAAAATAAGCAAGTGTGTGGTCATAGCTTACAATCTCGGAACATGCTATATAATAGGTAATCAAAATAAAAATCAAATTGAGTATTGTTATTGAATATCCAAAATTATCTATATAAACGGTCTGAGTAACGTACTGTTACTTTACATTCTCGTGAAATGTAATAAATACTAACAGAGGATCTATTAGTATGTATTACATTCATTCTTATCACATGTTTTAATAAAACACTCATAAATAAATAAAAATAAATAAGAAATGGGGATAATCAAGAAATGTCTTGTATAAAAACTGTGAATGATTTTGTTCTCAAGAAAAATCAATTTCCGCTATTAAGAATATCTCACAAAAGCTGTTTTTTTAAATACATTAAAACGTAGTTAAACGCACTAAAATAATATAAATAAAAACTTAAAATAAATTAAATACCTTCCGCTTATTGTTAAGGAATCGAAGACGTGCGTATCGAAAGTGGCTAGTTTTTGTTTAAACAAAGCCAAAATACGTGATGTTCTTTCCTGAAATATTTACTCGATGACGGCCTTGCAAAAGTATATAATGTATTTGACCTGTAATCAAAAATTCATGGTACAGTTTTAACTTTTCAACTACTTTGTTTTTTAGGTAAATGGAAATAATGACACGATGTAAATTGTATTCAATAATCATTATTTAAGATTTTAAAAAAGAGCCTTCAACATTTACCATTACGTAGCCATACTGCACTATGATCTCTGGTTTGCTCCTAAAAATGGAATTTGCGATACAAATGCACCGCTGCATCTGCGCTGGTGTAGCACCAGTACGGCTTCAGTGGCGTTTTGCAGTTCTATTTATCTATTAAATTGTCCAACATAGTTTGTATATTAAAAATAACTTGCTTGAAATTTTTAATTTAGCATAAAAACATACCTTCGAAAGGTGATTATTAATTATTAATTTATTGCTATTAATTTATTTATTATTCTTTACAGGATTTTGAAACGTGTGTCTTAAGCGGCGATCGCGAATGCCGCTATCTGGAGGGCGAGACACACGAAGGTATCGGCGACCATCGCAGGCAAACCTTGTTCTTCTGCGGTCACGACCCGCAGTGCACGTGAGTATGCAATCTCTCATCTTATAAGTATAAATTATTATAATCATGAACCGCCCTTATTAAGAACAAAATACGCTTTATGCAGTGGAATACACTAGCATATTTATTTTAATAGTAATTAAAAATAACATTTTTTTCAGGCCATTTAACAGCCTAGAAGCTCTTCAGCGTGCCAAGCGCGTTGTTGAACAGCAATATGCTGTAGTGGGTGTGCTCGAAGACATGAACTCCACCCTAACAGCCATGGAGCGGTATATACCGAGATTTTTCCGTGGCGCTTTGCAAATGTACTGGGGTAAGCATATAATAATGAACTTTTGTATGATTTGGAAGTACTTAATGGCTCCTCCTCTAAGATTGAAAAAAGGCAATCACTTACATTTTATCTCTTGTGAGTGAAAGGCCATACAAATGTACATTATAAGAATTTTGCCAACAATAAATTAATTAATATTTATTTTAAAACATTAAATCATACTGTGTCAATTAAACATGAATATAAGAATTATTTCATTGATATGATACATAATTGTATACATTCTTTGCAGAAGAACTCAATAGATTCAATCGTATCAATCGCAACGCCTTCAAGCCTCCCGTATCGGAAGCGGTTAAGCAGATAGTCCGCGCGAACTTCACGCGAGAGATCGAGTTTTACGAATTTTGCAAACAAAGACTGCATATGCAATTGAAGGCACTCAAAGACTCTACCATTACACTGCCTGAGCCTACTAACACAAGAACAGCCACTAATTTTAATATGCTATAACAACTACAGCGAAGACTGCTTGTAAATTTATAAACGTAAGTTTAAGAGTATAAACTATTCAAAGAGGAAAAGATTTTGATAAAATAAAATAAGATCGTGGAGTTGTTAATTATTATAAAAAAATGGAGGAGATCCAAAATGACAACTCCTTGTCATTGTTGTTGTTAATAATAGTATATGATACGTCGTACTTTTTAGTACTAGTGACATCTATTGAATATTCACTAAACTATATACTTTTGTAACCTTAGAAAAGCCATCTGCCCATTTTTGATTCATAAACATTTAAATATTGTTCTTATATCGCCAGGTTCTTTACTTATATGATTTTACATATAATTAAATTTGAGAAACAAAAAAATCAAATTCCGTTATCATTTCTGTTTTTGAAATTTTGCAAGATTTAGGAATCTATTCCATGTCTAAGTATTATTACTTATCTCAACTTCGAAATAAGACAACTATGAATAGGAGATGAGCATAGGACCAGTCCCGTATCATTATGAATCACGCCAAAATTGATAAATTTGGCATATCACGTTTATAATAATAATTAATCTACAGTAACAGCCTGTTAATGTCCCACTGCTGGGCTAAGGCCTCCTCTCCCTTTTGAGGAGAAGGTTTGGAGCTTATTCCACCACGCTGCTCCAATGCGGGTTGGTAGAATACACATGTGGCAGAATCTCAATAAATTAGACACTTGCAGGTTTCCTCACGATGTTTTCCTTCACCGTTAAGCACGAGATGAATTATAAACACAAATTAAGCACATGAAAATTCAGTGGTGCTTGCCCGGGTTTGAACCCACGATCATATTATATACTACATATTATATACTACATAAATTGATGTTTTATCATGTAATAAAAAAAGGATATTTATGTATAATGTGTTGTTGACGCTTTTAGAAGACATCGTCAGTAATACCTACATTACAAGTAAATATAATAAGAGGCGCTATTATTAATAATAATATCATTTTTACTTTATTTAGAAACTTATTTTGTATCTACAACTATCCACCAGTTTCAGATAGGTGACCTTTTGTACAGTATATTTTTTTCTTTTAATTCGAATTTAGCTGATAGTTTATTGTGTATATGTTACTTTATTTACTAATTTATTTACTGTATCATTCAATAATTGTGATATGTTTAGTCTTTAAACGATATTGTAAAATAAAAGTACATCGCAAAATGTTAAATGTTTTTTTTTTGTATTTCATTATGTATACATATATAAACGATTCGGTAATTATAAAGCGATATAAGTAACTTTTTTTATTATTCCATTATTATTATTATTTGAACTTATTAAATGGAAACTTTTTAATTGTATGTAGAAATTATGGACAAAAATATATTAAACGTATTATTAATTATAATTATATTAAAGATTATGGCATGTAGTGATAAATTAAAAACCAAGCTTATGATATTATGCACATTCATTTATTCGTAGATTTATTGCTAAAACAGGTGTCAAAAATAACAATACTAAAAAAATCCAATAGAATAGCGTTTCCGCGTTTATAAAGTAATCAATAATATGGCCACATTACAAGATTTCAGGTACATACAAAATAAAAATCATTGTTATAAATATTAATAATAATAATTTAATTCCGTTATTTCTATTAGTCTCATTTTAAAAATAGAATCTCAAAATCAAATATACTCGTAACAAATAATAAATCCCCTGTATTCATTATGTATCGAGTTGTCATGATTCTGTATTTAAAAAAATAGAAAATATTACATCGATTTCATAACATTTTACATTACCTACTTAGTACAGCACATACAGTATTAGGGTTGACAGTAAGGACACTTAATTATAACTGACATCGATGTAGACAACGTTTGTAACAATTCATAAAACATCGTAAAAAAACTAACAAGTATAATAATTCTGTAATATAGTTTCATATTTTTTATTCGTATATTTATTTATCTAATTTCGTAATTAATGTGACTAAAACCTTGATAACTAGTTTTATTTTCGAGATAAAGATATTTAATATGACTAATAGTTTCGTAAATTTTTTTATTAAAATATTAATTAATATCATTCAGAATTTATCTCTCGATCTATATACAAAGAAACAGTGAGGGCGGCTCGCACCTCGCTCGGCACACTCTTCAGTACCTACTATTGCTTTTTATTGTCCACAGGGACGATGTACTACAAATTAATAGTACATACAAAAAATTCTACAAATAAACATCGTTACGGCAAATGGCACTCTAAACGAGTCAAACGCTCATGTTTACATATCCTACGCCTAAACTAAATTGTATATCACAAAAGTTATACGAAGCCTCAATAATTTAAGTTCATATGCAAACGAACAATATTGCAGCCGCAATTTATACAGGCACAGGAATGTGACCGGCAACGGGCGCTTCCGCGAGCCTCTCTGCATACACACAGCTGGACCGAGACGTGCCGGACTCCTCGTTCCCGATCGTTCGCCACCGACGCTCAACATAAACGCTACACCTTTCGCGTTAGGCACTAATTCAGTAGAAAGACGGGTGCCAGTCCACGGTAGGGTGGAGCGTCCCCGGCGATGATAGTGCAGGCTGCGCTGCGCCGAGAGCTAAACAATCGAAACAGTAGTTAGTTCCATTGTTGCTGTCCCAGAATTGCTGACCTTTACATTGAAATCTCACTGCCAATTCTAATCTTTGTCCGGAAGAAATGCAGGGTGCGTACAAAACAAATTGAAAACGATCTGAGTAACCATCGCATGAACCTTGTACATAAGTTGCCTGTAGGTCTGTGTAAGTTCTCCAACGGTTCATAGTGTAGCGAATGTGAACAGTCTTATGAAAATCCAAATTTCGTACTCGCACTGAGCCGCAAATTGTGACATGGACTCCGTCGCAGACTCTTGAGCTTTCCAAGCATACAGTTTGTTTTTCTAATTTCTCTGTTACGTCACGCGTTAGTTGGAATAAAGGAACTAAAGTTAATGCACCGAGTCGCGGTGGAGGTCGCGATGGTGGTGAATTATGAACGTCACAACCAGAGAGATCATCGTACGCAGACTTTGGAATAACTGGTATTTCATCCATAAACGTCTTCACATCTGCCAAGTCGAGCCCTAGCACATCGGCGAAGCGCACAATTTTTTTACGACCCGGAGTACCAGGGGGTGTTTTTCCTGTTTTTAATGATGAGCAACGGCGTACTCGTTGTGGCTTATCATCTTCAGATTCATCTTCTGTTTTAGTCTCAGCGTTAAGCAACGAAGGGTCAATTTCAGGATCAGGTGATAGGTCTTTATCAATAGGAACTTCACTGGTAACTATTTCTGTTAGCCCATTACTTACACATATGTTAATTTCGTTTAAATTCTGATCACCAACGCTTGCTGTTGACATTTTTTCTTGTTCGTTGAGGGTCTCATTGTCAGTAATTGATACATCTTCAAATCCTTCTGTTATATGATTTTTTGTAGATTGATTCACTTCATCAATGCTAACAGAAGGATCGCTTTTCGCTGATTCAAATTCAGGGTCGCTGTCTATGGCTGAATTTAAATGTGGAATCAAACTTCGATCTGACTTTATAACTGAATTATGTTGTATTGCACTATCGCTTTCATCGCAACTATTGTGTCGGGCACAACCTTCAAAAGTTATAGGAGAATATAAGGGCTTATCAACGTGACCATTTTCTTTCGATCCTGGTTGGAGCTTAACCGGTGATTCTGTATAAAATGCTGTTGAAAATTTAAATCCATTCTTCCCCTTGTCTGGTTGTTTTAGCATTAATTTACTTTTCTCTTTAAGTTCTGATTCGGTATCGACATCGTAAAATGGCGGATCTCTGGTTTCATTTTGCCTTTCTGAAAAAGATGACTCAAAGCCATCAACAGGACTTGACGGACTTTCGCATTCTAATTCAAAATCATAAAGGTCCCGTTGCGAGTGTGTGGAACTGGAAGGTCGATGAGTGGAACTGTCCCCTGTAGAAAGCCAGTTATTTTCACAGCCATTCTCCTCTGTAGCGCCAAGACTGCGTAGTCGTGAGTGTAAGTCCCGAGCGAATGCAGCGGCCCGACCGCGACACGACATCGGGAGCAAAGATGTCAGACCGCACTGTGATCCGGCACGATCACCGCTCATCTGCGTCTGAAAAAAACAAGAAGCAACTTTACTTCGAGTCCTATTATTAAAACATATTCTTAATTATCAACATAGTTATTATGATAATCAGCTAAATTTAAGTAACACAAAATTAATGAAAATGTATCCATAACTAACTATGAAATAAGGCACTTTAGATTAACATTTCGCTCATAACTGGCAAGACTTAAAAAGCGAATGTCAAATGTGAACAACCTCGATAAGATAACACACGCAGTTAGGATCAGCACGCATACTCTCTAGATAAAGAGATGATAAATGAAATATCCCACTATTTATAATATTTTATTTATATTTTATATTTATTTGATATCGTTTTACAAAAATAACATATGTATCACTTATGTTAATATGTGTAATCATTTATTTTTATCTACAATTAAAAAACGATTACAAAATTTTATTTCTTCTTCACCACAATTACATTTTAATTATACCCTTAATCGTATCTGATGAACAGTTATTGCTACATATTTACATTTATTTTAGTTTATTGTTATGATTTTTTATTAGAATTTAATTTATAAGATTGATCGGCTTAATTGTAAGTTATTGTCCTAATTAATTTGATTTGAGCGAGCCCTTTTTTCTGAGACCCCGTGCTGAGGACCTTGACCGCGTAGTGATTAGATTGATAATTAGTAATTTTCAACGTTACTGATAACACGATATTTATTAATAAGCTTAAAATACTTTGACATATACACCAGACTATCTTAGATTCCGTTCAAAAATCACAAGCTGAGTGAATATAAATATCTGTGACAGAGGAAAGAAGTTCATTCGTTTATTTATGGAAGATATTAGGAATTTGTAGATCGTGTAAATAAATATTTAAGATATATATGTAATAAACTATAATATATATATATATATAAATTGAAAGCAACTAAATGTTGTGATTTAATTTATATATATATACTAACAGATTTACACGGATATTCATTTTATAAGCCGAAATGTATGATTTATTGTACCTAAGTAATTGTATTTAAGAATATTATTGAAACAAAACTACGTTTTACATGCGGGCCCTTTTTACTGCTATATTTATATTTACTATAAATTTAAATACATTTCATTCATGTGATTCTTTAATCAAGGTTTCGACATATATGTATATGTACTTTGAACAGCCTCGTATTTTTATCAAGGCGAACACAGACCTTGGCGATGGCGGGATGCAGTTTAAGTTGTTAATTAATTGAGAAATTAAATGTTAATATACAAATTCGCTTGGCACTTTGGCTTTTAATAAAAATACAACGTCATATTTTTTTAGAAGAAAATTGTTACCAAACTTAAACAAACGTTTTACTGTCGCTTGTTCGCTTGTACATCGCAATTAAGATCAATTCTCAATTGAGCGAAATACGCAATGCTCTTACGTGACAGACGTTCTGATTCCCGGCATTTTTTAATAAAAACAATTTTGTTTATACATCGTACAGTGCAACGGAGGCCTTAATGTTATTTATATTATATGCAATGAGAATGACGAAATCCACCTACGACAACACGTCACGTGATCCATAGAGCTGCCAAAAGAAATATACGGCGCGAAACAGAGACGGCTTAGAAATAACCGAACAGCGCGAGACTGCTGAGTATGTCGAATGACGATTTCCTGCGGATATAATTTTAATGTTTTTTGAATATTTCAAAGTAATAATAATAAAATGCTACATACAATCATATTTCCGCACTATTTTATTCTATATTATTGATAATTTAATTCGACTTCTATCTATTGCAAAAAATATGATATGTGTTTTATGTGAATGTAGATAATATATTTCTACATCAATCTGTTACACAATAAATTCTCCTTGTCCTAGTATTTTACTTAAATTATGAATTAATAAAAGAAACTCTTTCGACACAAATTACTAAGTCGGCGAAAAATCCTGGAATTCTAATTTTAAACAGGCAATGTCTAAGATAAAATACTGAACGCATCTCAGAAGGCCCTTCAGATAAATTTATTTCAGTCGTCCATTGGTGTGCCATTATCCAATCTCGTCGGTCACCGCTCCGGGCTACTCGTTATCATATAAATAACTAAGCGATGTACACGATTATGTTTATCTTCCATCTTTACAATATGATTAAATTTATTTTGAAATAGTATCTCTTATTCCTCATTCATCATCAGCATCATTGTTCAAATGCCCTTTACCTAAATGTGAAAAAATAAACAAATTACGAGACGACAACTGTTACGTAAATTTTTAACTGTAAGTTTTAAGACTGCCAAAATACGTGCCAACATCGCTTGTTCACCATCGTCTACTGTCATAACTGTACTACATACTGTCATAACTGTGATTTCTTAATTACTTCCTTATAAAGTTAATATAGCTATATGCATGTTACCAAAACCTAAATGAGATTTTTTTCCAGAAACAATCAATTTCAACAAAAATATTTATTTATATATATGCCATATGTATAATACAAATTCACCGCGGGTCAAATCGTAGGACACAGCTCAAACTCTAATGAAGCAATGTCTTTTATAACATTTCTTGTATTGTCGGTATTTTCGGTGAACGGTTAGTAGCCATGTATAAATATACTTCTTTTCTTATTATTATCAATGGATAATATCCTCAATTACTTATCATTGACACCCCATTTTAACTAAAAAATAAAACACATTATAATATCAATTTATAAAATATTTATAAACGACAATTATTGTTATCATCCGTTAAAAAAACAAAACGCAAAGGACGTTTATTGTTTGTAAACAGCATGTTGAAGGTGAGTTTGATTATAAGCGGTGAAAGCGTTGTATTTTTCTTGTAAACATAAACATAACCTCGAAATTTCATTATAGTTTGCTTTGGTCATTTATGCATTTTTTTATTTGGTAAGAAATTCCATTTTTTGGAAGTACGACAAAGAAAGGAGTTGCCAAATTTCTTTGTGCGCGATGGAATTGATATACACACACGTGTTATGGGTCTCGATGTCACAGTTAGGCTGTGACATCGAGACCCATAACGCGTAGATTTATGAAGGAAGGAGGAAGCAGGAATTAAAGAGAATAATTCTTCAGAGCAATAGCCGTGATACAGTCGATAGAAAACACTGAACGCTGCTCTCTCGTCAATTAGTCGGTGACAACAAACATCCGCCCTGATGAACAAGCATACTCCGGCTTTCGCTTTGAAGGATTCTTCGAGCATGTAGCCGGGATAGTTAAGGTAGCTGGTATCGGCAGGGCGGAGTATTTATGTCTCCGTGAGAAACAACATTGCTGGCCGTGCTGTCTCGAGATGGTGGTGGACAGCGTTGAGGTTAGCGTGGAGTCCACGGATGTTAGAGAACTCGACCTCAAATACTACGCACAACTAAAACGCTAGGTATGGTGGGGGTGTGGACCGCTGAACGACCGTAATTTCTTCTTTGTTGCGCTACCTGGTGGTTGCCAAAAGGGAAAATACACTGATCCGCCGGACGGAAGGACCCCCGAAGCCCCACCCCGGATGTGGCCACCGGGACCCCACGTTCTGGTTACCAACTGTCACGACGGTCCACTCCGAGATTATGCGTGGCCTGGTGAGGCTGCCTCGCGAGCTGGTTAGGCACGCTCGGGCCCCTGTACTCTGCCACCGGCGGCCAGCAGAACAGCCGTTTCTTCGAGTCTCCCTGTCCGGCAGGTCAATACAGTTTCCTTCGGCATTGGTTCAACAGCCGTCTCCACTGGACCAACACCTATCGTGGCAATGCTCGCTCGGGCACTGGCTGTACGCTGGCTGACCTCGAAACGACAAGCAGTCACTTCACGAGTTTTTCACCATGCGTACGGTGGTAACAAGCCAGGCAGATGTTTAGCATCCTACCATCAGATGAGCAGATGGTCGCTCAGATATCCCTTACTCGCCTCTTACGACACAAATGGGAAAGAGAGTTGCAGTGAAATGTATTCTTCCTCCGTCACTGCACGGATAAAGAACACATTACAAAGGATGCATGTTCGGAAATCGATAAATCACTAAAAAAAAAAACTTATTCCATTAAAATGTTGTTGTGACTTAATAGCCTGAAAAGATTTTGTTTTTTAAACAAATTTCGAATCGTTTGAGTAGTTAAAAAATAATTCTATCTCTTCTTGATTTATATTTTATTTAAATTGTACTCAATAGAACGAAGCAAAAGTATTCCCATTTCATATAAAATCAAATTTTCACTAATCGTGTTATATAAACCCAATCACATTTTATCAGCCTGACCTGAGCATTGAGTAAGGACCTCAAGTTCTTCTACCTTATAGCCACTAGACCAACAAAAGCAGTCGAAATTATCTTTGATTTTCTTAAACTACATTTTTTTTTAATATTTAGCACTGACTAGCACCTGGGCAAACACATATATATATATATATGTAGTAGCCACGATAGGTGGACTCATTCCAAGCGCCTCGCAAAATAATAAATACATGATTGCGCTGAAAATCCTTATATATTATACATTAAATCATTTTTATGACAACTTGTACGTAACTGAAAAGCTATGTTAAACCACTGACCTCACAAATAAAAACTTTGTAAGGTTAGTATTTAGAAACAGAATAAATTCTATATAATATAGCGATATGATAAATGATAAATATTTCGTAATTAGATCACTTTCGCTACAATATGTGTAATTGTGTAGTACGTACCAATTACCACAGCTAATTCCTAGACATAACGTATTTAAAATCGTAATCTTTTGAAGGAGACATACTTGTGCTTCAGTTTCACTGTTTGCTTTAAAATATAATATAAAGGGATATGTAGGTGTTACTGTTTGTATTTCGAGTAACGTCTATTTATAAGATAGATGTTTTATTTGATATAATTTCAATTAATCATTTACATGCGTCCTCTCCCTTTCAATTCAGTATGCGATAAAGCATTAAAGCGGTCGCATATGGCAAGCTTCAATAGGTTTATTTATTTTTGCTGAAACTATATACATTAATAGCATAAAGCTCAATAAAAAATTTAATTGTCGATAGTTCGCACAATAGCCCATTCCATCTGAGTTATGGAATTAGATAATTATCGATAGTAAACATTAGACATTACTATCATAAGGAGCTCATTGAAGAATGTTGATAAGGCAGTCATTGAACCCTGAGATAAGACAATTGCAAATGACTGAACTGATATTGGCAAATTTATTACGCCGTCTGCGGTTGATTCTCATTTGCTTTTTGATTTAACAAGTGTAATGATACACAATAGATAGTCCAAATATCAGGTACTATATTACCTAATCTTACTAGTTTTTTCGATGAAAACAGATCATTTAGTTCGTAACATTGAAAATTAAGTTACAAGAAAACAATTACAAATAAACAATGATCATTGAGTTGAGAATTTGGTTTATTGCAATTATAATATATATATATATAATATAAATTTAAACAAAGTAGTCTTGAAGAAAACAAAATTGTTACAGTTCTAATAATAATTTCATTGTCTTTGATTTCATTGTCATGAATTGTCTTTGACAATAAGATGTCACGGCTGTTCAATCGCTGCAGTGCAAGTGTGCAATGTAAGGTATAAAAGTGTAGCGTTGTTTTTTGTTTATAAAAGAGTGGTAACCGTAAGAAACAATAATCAATACTCTCTTGTTCCTGTAGTTACACTGGATCGCTCACCCTTCTAACCGAAGTTTTTTAAATTCAAAAGTGCTTGTGAAAACCCAACTTTACTAGTTCCTCTTAGCTGATGTGTTATTTTATTTTCAAGTTTGTCATGTTTATAATAATGTATTTAATATATTACAAAATAGTACAATTAACTCTAATTAACTCTAAGCAGCAACGTGTACCAGAAGCATTGACATTTCTTTCAAGATCATATATATAATATAAAGTTTATTATCTGTCTAATTAACAAAGTCTTAGTCGTAAACTTAGATATCCTAATAATCACACGATCAACTCCTTTATATTGTTACAATAAATACTTGTATGAAAAGCCGAGATGGCCTAGTGGTAAGAACGCGTGAATCTTAACCGATGATCGTGGGTTCAAACCCGGGCAAGCACCACTGAATTTTCATGTGCTTAATTTGTGATTATAATTCATCTCGTGCTTGACGGTGAAGGAAAACATCGTGAGGAAACCTGCATGTGTCTAATTTCACTGAAATTCTGCCACATGTGTATTCCACCAACCCGCATTGGAGCAGCGTGGTGGAATAAGCTCTAAACCTTCTCCTCAAAAAGAGGTGCGGAGGCCTTTAGCCCAGCAGTGGGACATTCACAGGCTGTTACTGTACTGTAAATACTTGTATGAACGCAAGAGGAAAACGACAATTTATACAATAAAACGATACTCCGTCGTACGAAGGTACGGAAGACGGAACAAGGAGATGACAGTGCCAAGCACGTGGTCAATAGTTATTTTAGTTTCCATGAAGAACGTCTGGATGTGTCTTCGCACTAATTTTAAACACATTCGTATCTGAAAATAGTTCAAAAAGTTTCTCGGCATTCGAAAGTCACGACTGAGTGTTGATTTAAATAACTCTCTTGAAAATAGTCGTTACTGCATATTATAATAATAATAATAATAATATCCTGGGACATTTTTCACACACGGCCATTTGATCCCAAATTAAGCTTGTACAAAGCTTGTGCTATGGAAACCAGACAACTGATATACTACATATACTACTTTTCTTTTGTAAATACATACTTATATAGATAATTACACCCAGACTCAGGACAAACATTCATGTTCATGCACACAAATGTCTGTCCTGGGTGGGAATCGAACCCACAACCTTCGGCGTGAAAGGCAAGTGTTCTACCAACCACGCCAACCGGCTCAATTATTAAGTATTGATGATTAAGGATTGATGATTCAAGAGTAACAACAGTAACAAGATAAAAGAAAAAAAAAAACTATATGAACTATTGTAAGCTTATGTGGTCTCCTATAACTACAGCGCATATATCTTTTAAAACAATATTGCACTAATAAGTGCGTATCCTTTGTTGGAGATCCTTAATAAATAAATACAATATATAATGCATTTGATTCCAATAGTTTGTTATACATCACTGGAATTAAAATAAGAATAACACTTCTTCTCCTTCTGAAGAGAGGGTTTGGAGCGGTTGGAGGATATAGGATAAGCTTATGGTTGACATTTGTCCGACATATGCAGGTCAAGCAGATCATGATGGTTCCTTCGTAACCCAGGAGGGGATGAATTATAGAAACCAAGTACATGAAAAATTAGTGGTGATTGCTTGGGTTTGAACACGCAATCTTCGATTAAAATATACAGTTTTCTAAGTACTCGACTCCGCTTAGTTGAGGAATTCAATTGATAATATTTTTTTATTGACATCTGTGACCCTAACTTTGTCTCATAGTTTCATCGTGCCATTTTCCACGTATTGTTTGTATATATATCGGATTGTATATATATAATATACTTTATTGGATTTAGGGAAATGTTTCTTTGGAATTCAAAGTATTTTATCAGTTACGAGTATATACATGTAATAACTCTACAAGGAATCGGAACATGATGCAATAAATACCTTCCATATGAACACAGATCTTACTAAATAATAGTAATGTGAACTATTAAGTTTTAAATGTAAATGAATAGCCGCATATATATTTTATAAATATTTCATCCACGTAGAGGCGTGAGATATTTGAGCGCGTCATATTGAAATACTAATGGTATATTATCGGGCGTACATCATTGAACCAAATTAAGGTCATATATATCAAAGATCATTCCGGTATATAAACTAAAAATAGATTAACACTCAGAATTGTGATATAGCCCTTGGCATTGCGCTCCTATGTGATGGAATTACCTAGAGTTGGTAGACGAGAATGACCGCTACTTGCCCTCTAATATGGAGACGCGCCATTTCTTTCCGTTATTTGTATGTTTAAATACCTACGAGATATAATTTATAATTTTTTTCGAAATTTTATAATTAATTTGTTAATGTTTCTTAAAAATGTATAAAAAACTAAATGTTTTAATTTTTTTTGAGACGCTCCATGTGTTCCTAAATTTTCAGTCAAAAAATAATTATACCTACTCAGTAAATAAAAATAAGAAATAAAACTAAGAACAAAAATATAGTAGAAATGGAAAATAAAAAAGTAACTTGTTAACAATTTGTACAGCAGTCTGTAGCGGACGAGGACAAAAATAGTAACATATTTTTATGCGCATAATGTAAAACATAATCTATTTTTTGTGACATTATGTTATACGTACATAATCTCTTAACAAAATATAAAGATGGTTTGCAACATGGTAAATAATATATTCAACTTTTTATTTCTTGTAAGCATTGATATATGACAATAAGCCTAGTTTATACCAAGTATGGAGTTTGCAGGTTTAATCTAGACTTGTAGTGCATAAATGTAGATTAGAAGTCGTCGGTTAAAACCGGTTTATGGTAATTCCTACGCTTTCTATAAGGCGACATTCAGTACAATATCGCTGTTTCCCGGTAAGAATTCTATAATTAAAAGAACAAACTATGAAACAAATGTTTTATTGCAGGACCAAAGGCTTAACGTGCTTTTCGAGGGACATGAATGCAAACAGTCCTGACTTCCAAAATCGGGGTTGCTACGGAGAAATTGGTTGAAAATCCTTATAATTTTAATTAATTGGAATAAGTCGGGATTTGAATCCAGGACCATGGAACCTAGACGAACTAGGCAGTAAGTCAGTATTAGGTAAAACATATACAATAAAGAAGTGAAGTATTTGACTATAAATAGAAATGAATGGAAAGCAAAAATATGCGCTAACCCCAAATAAATGGGATGCGAGTAACAAATGATGTACTAATATTTTTACTATATTTATTGTCCCTACACTCGTTCGGTTAAAATTATCGATTATTGCACAAGCAAATTTAATAAACAATCATAAACTGAACATCTGTAGCTTTGTACACTCTTACTTAGTTAACGCGGTAATAAAGCTTGCTTTACGTATATTCTAATGAAATCTATTTTTATTTAGGATTTTATGCTCCATTTCCGAGACAAGCTACGTCAATATGATTCGGTAATCGGTATGACTTGTGTACATACATATGTAAAGATCGGACGACCAGCCGAATGAATCGCATAGTAAATGCTAATTATAACCGATTATCATTTATAATAAGACAATATTTCTTCTTTAATTGAATTTAAGGGTCCATAGTCGTATATGACCATGTTATTTTGTATGTTTTTAATCAAATATGTCAACACAAATAAATCAATTTGTTATTGTTAGTAAATTTTAAAATCATGACACAAAAACATTAAATGAGAAATCTCGAATCTAAATAATAAAGAAGCACAGGACAGAGATACGTGTTGGATTTTGTGTTTCCTTGAACAAAATACAAGATGCACTTAAAAAAATATTTTTTAAGTAATACTTTCTGAATTCAAAAATCAATAAATTGTCCAATAATGTTATTGTTGTGTGCGTAGACACAAAGACATTCTAGTTTTATATCTAATGTAAAGAGTTAAGTAAATATTTATACATCGCAAAGTAAACGAGTGAATAAATAAAGATAGCCTTACGACTTTCTACATAAATAAGTAGGCATGTTTGGCATGTGCTTGTAAAGATGTCATCCCTTACAATTATGGATATAACTATTCTTTTTCATAAAATAAATATTCTACCACCTAGTCATACATCTTTCACCTGAACAAAAATGTGTTATTTGGAAGTATTTTGATCTGAAGTCAACGTATAATTGCCGCCTCTTTAAAATTTGATTGTGCCGCGTTTCACAGCCTGTGTTATGGGCAGCTTTGTGACGGGGGAAAATTCTTTAAATTTAATTTAAAAAAGGCCATTATAATCAACTTATTAATTTTAAAATTGGTTGTATGTTATTTAGTTGGTATTAATAGCATGTCAATAAAGTGTTAAACAAAAGACCTATATAGCTTAAATACATTAAAATTATTAGCTCTCTTCATTTCTAATTTAATAAATTATTAATAATATATACATAGATAAACAAATGTACTCAAGAATCAGACTAAGTTTGTTCTATATTACGCCGGTGTGCCCTCGTTCTTGATAAGGATTTAGTTCATTTTTATCAACACGTGAGTCGGCGACATGTTTTCCTAAACATATTTTAATAATTAAAAACATAACTGAATATTTTTATAAATTACCAAAGAAATGTACATACACTGGTGGTAGGGCTTTGTGCAAGCTCGTCTGGGTAGGTACCATCCACTCATCAGATATTCTACCGCAAAACAGCAATACTTGATATTGTTGTGTTCCGGTTTGAAGGGTGAGTGAGCCAGTGTTTTTTTACAGGCACAAGGGACATAAAATCTTAGTTCCCAAGGTTGGTGGCGCATTGGCTATAAGCGATGGTTGACATTTCTTACAATGCCAATATCTAAGGGCGTTTGGTGACCACTTACCATGAGGTGGCCCATATGCTCGTCCACCTTCCTATCCTATAAAAAAAAACACTATACTTATTGTTTTTAATAAACATAGGTCTTTTGAAATAATATACTAACTATTTTTACTCATTATTTACCTATTTACGTAAAAGATAATAACTGTCTGGCGTCATATAATAACTGTCATCACTCTCGTGTATTATAATAATTTCTGTACAGTCAATTCTAACTCGTTTATTTTATATAAATAATTTACATGATTGTTAAGCAATTGAGTTACAAGACTACGGACATACTTAAAAGTTATATATAGAGACTATACTTAAAAGTTATATATAATATATAGTAAATCGATAATTAAAAGAATATGTATGAAGTGCAGGGAAAATTTCCTTGACTAAAACATGCCAAGAAAAAAAACAACTAGAAATTGTATAATGTTCTGTCATCATATGATTTCACTATTCGTAGTGCCAACGTAATTGACTTAAATAATTTTTAATACATAATCTTTTTTTTTTTTCATTTGAGTCCTGATTCTATCTTACTGCCTCCACAGGTGATATACGGCCTTACTTATAAACGATACTTAGCGACTCTATAGTTAAAAATAGGTTTCTTTCTTTTTGTCTTTCTTATTAACTTTCCAAAGAAAAAACCACAACATTGCTTAATTAAAATGCTAAACAATGTTTATGAGGGCGTTATATTTTAATTGTCGAGCATTTTTGAGTTAGGTGATCAATTGATTATAAAGATTATTTTAGAAAAACATCAGTGAAAACTAAAAATACTTGGTGGCAGGTTAGCGTACTTGACACACGATCATGATTAAATACGATATACTTATTTAAATCCTCAATGTAAATAATTCATATGCTTTCAGGTGTAGGTAGGTGCTATATTCATACAACTTATTCGTCTGATATCGTTGAATGTATCTAATTATAATTTAACAGTTTTTGGATGAGACTCAAATGATTGATACAATTGGCATCCATTGAGAAACATTATAATTATTACTGTTATAGTTAAGGTCATTAGTAGTGCTAAGTTTAGATTCATTAAAATTTACAGAAATTTCCTTATTTTTTTATTTTTTTTTTATAGAATAGGAAGGTGGACGAGCATATGGGCCACCTGATGGTAAGTGGTCACCAAACGCCCTTAGACATTGGCATTCTAAGAAATGTCAACCATCGCTTATAGACAATGCGCCACCAACCTTGGGAACTAAGATTTTATGTCCCTTGTGCCTGTAATTACACTGGCTCACTCACCCTTCAAACCGGAACACAACAATATCAAGTATTGCTGTTTTGCGGTAGAATATCTGATGAGTGGGTGGTACCTACCCAGACGAGCTTGCACAAAGCCCTACCACCGGTAATCGAGCTAGAAACCCTATTAAGGTACATTGATTCGACTTATAGATACAATTTGTATGAAAAAGTAAATACTATACATATCTTGTTGGATTCTCACTTTGAACCAATGATTTGATATCATAACCTTGAACAATGACGATTCTTATGTGCCCGAAAATGTTATTTCTTTTATTATACAATTTATTGTCTGGCTGATCACCAATTATTATCACTTATCGCTTTTGTGGCTCAAAAAAAAAACACATTCTTAGTCAAAATAGATCGTAATCCCGCGTGATAATTATTTTCGGTATATTTTCATCGACCTTCAGACTTGAAATAACCAATACAATGTGAGGTCAATGACAAGTATTTTAAAACACATACAATATTCATTCGTTGTATGTACCTAAAGTATGTTTTCATATTAATAAATTATAATGAATGTCTGATTTCATATAACGAAAAGTAACTTACATAAGTACATTTAATTATAGTTTGGTTCATTACATGTTTTCATAAAATTATAATTTAAGTATTAAGTAGTAATATTGCTTGTTCGCATTTGACTATTGACAAATCTAAGATCGGGTTCGATGAAAAATCAACCGAAACCGTAATCAATTAAAGTGCCAAGTTTTTTTCCACCAACTCGTAGTGGAGCAGCGTAATTATATAATATGCTCCAAACCGTAACCTTTAACCTTAACCTTTAACAAAATGTCTAACCCAGCCAGCTGGGTTAGACATTTAGTTCGTCTCCAGAGGCGAACTGTTTTTTTATAGTATAGATAGGTGGACTAGCAAATGAGCCACCTAATGGTAAGTGGTCATCAACGCCCATAGACATTGGCATTGTAAGAAATGTTAACCATCTATTCCGTGCCTCGGAGAGCACGCAAAATCGTTGATCTGAACTCTTTCCAGTCGTGTCGGTTTGCCTTCCCATCGGAATATGAGAGCTAGGGAATAGAGAGTGCACCTGTGTTTGCACACACACTTGTGCATTATAATATCTTCTGCGCAGTTGGCTAATCACTCTTGAGATTGGTCGCCGTGGCCGAAATCGGTCTGAAGGACATTATTATTATTATAATATGATATATTTTTAAGTATTTTTAAATACTTTTAATATTTTTCTTTGATTTTAAAGGAACAGCACTTTTAATGTAGAAAAATCGAAAAAAAAAATACAAATAAATTGTAAGTATAAAAAATATATACACTCGGAAAAACCGAAACCCGTTACAATAACCCCTGTAATAAAACATAGGAAAACATGCAATATGACAACAGTATTAATAGACTTTGCTATGATTATACAGATCAAACGAGCTCGCTGATAGACGGGTATGTAAATGAAACAAGACTACAATAAATACTGCACATGCGAACGGTACATAAAAAATATACAACTCGAAAGTATATATATATAGCAAAAAGTATTAGTTATATTTCAATACTATTATTTTGTGTATTGTATTTATTAGTCTTATTGGTTGGCAAGTTATTATTTTTTATTGTCAGATTTAGGACCTAGTTAAATAAAATATGGAAATTGGATCTTAATTTTGAATGACACTTCTTTAGAGAAAATTGCGCATTACAAAAATATTCTGTCAAACATTGTCCAGCAAAAAAAGGCTCGTCAAGTATATAAATGGTTATCTTAATCAAAAACAGTGAATTATGCTAGAAACTCAATCACAAAACGTAATACATATAAAATAACAGATATGCCAGTAACAAGTATATCGAATAATTTGCATCCTCAGGCGAAAGATGTTGAACAATATAATTACCAGCTAACAGAAGATGGGATAGGTGGCATTCCTATATGAAGGAATTACATTTTAATCGTACGTCCAATATACCTGACTGGCAGAAGCTTGCGGGTATAACTTTTGGTCTGACGGCTAGGCTATAAACTTTATGACGTTGTCTAAAATATTGTTTAAGGTTATACTATTAATTATAAAGTTTTATTATTTTTTCTATTTCTATTAACATAAGAAATTTTTATCACCCGTAAACCTACAAAAAAGTGTATTGCATAATCTACAGCTTTTTACGTTTGCAATACAAATGAAATATGTTTTTTTTAGATAACTTGTTGCATTTCTCATATTTTTGCATTCACAATTTTTTTATCTACCACAAGATAATATTATTACCGAAAAGTTTACTGGTGGTAGAGCTTTGTGCAAGCTCGTCTGGGTAGGTACCACCCACTCATCAGATATTCTACCGCAAAACAGCAGTACTTGGTATTGTTGTGTTCCGGTTTGAAGGGTGAGTGAGCCAGTGTAATTACAGGCACAAGAGACATAACATCTTAGTTCCCAAGGTTGGTGGCACATTGGTGATGTAAGCGATGGTTAACATTTCTTACAATGCCAATGTCTATGGGCGTTGGTGACCACTTACCATCAGGTGGCCCATATGCCCGTCCACCTTCCTATTCTATAAAAAAAAAAGTTTTTTGTGAACCTTTTGTTTGACTTACATTACAATATTAAAATAAATTGTTGTTTGTCAACAAAAGGAATGTTGCATTACCTACATGCTTACGCTACAGGGTTACAAGCTTATATAAGCCCTCGTGTATGTGGATGTGTGTGCCAGGTTATGTAGTCTAAAACTACGAGTAAATATTATTCATTCTGATGTCAAATTTTTTAGCCTTCTATATTGATTTAATTAATGTATGATTTAATTTATCGTATTTTTTTTACTAATCGTAAGTACATATTCAACGTAAGATTCTTATATTTAAGTTAGGTGTATTAATGAACCTACCAGAGTAATTTTATCAATATCATCGTTTTTGCCTTTAACACTAGTATTGTTTTGAGTTTTATCAGATAAAGTAAACGGTAATAAATGTGTTTATACATACGCCTAAGTAATGCTTACGCTCTAATATATGTTGACGTTGCAAGCATGTACATATAACAATAATAAATGTGCTTAGAATTATAATATATTATATATAAATCCGTGGTAAAACTTTCAAATTAGCAAGCACTTTTCAAAACGTGATTATTATTTTAGGCTTATTATGAATTATTCAATTTATTATTACTAATTATTTAATTTACTTATTTAGTGGTACAGTGTAAATTCTAATTCTTTTGAGAGGACTTGATATGTAACAAAAAAGACCAATAATGATAAATTAATATTCACTCAAGAAGTTTAAGCTTTGAATAGCACAAGATTTATAAAAGAAATGACACTTCTTCAAGGTCTAACCTTAGAGTATATATAAGCAAGTCCTAACCTTGTAAAATGTTAAAATCTTAGCTCACAAAAACTGAGTGTTATATAATTATATTATATATTTGTTATATAATATTATCTTAGTAAAAAACCATACAATTTTAGATTTACATACATACAATGTATGCAGATTTTGAAAAAAAATAATAACCTACTTATTACCTTTTTTATCAGCACCGGCATTTGATGTTCCAGAGACATCTTTAACTCCTGAGAACTCATGTAATAATTATTCTTGTGTACAATCTCTTTGACAACACCACTATGATTTTTTACTGTACCACAACAAATAAATAAATACGTTTATTTATTAACACACCATTCGATAATTATGACACTACAGATAAATCACACTCAGCAATCGACTGATTTCAAATCGGTCCGTTGTTTTTTTTTTATTTTAAAATATTATTTTTTATTATTAATTATATAAAATTTGATTAATTTGCGGGTAGTTACTAAATTCGGAATGACGTGTCGATATGCACGGCCACCCGATGCCGGCGCGTGAGACGAATGAATTGATATAAGCACAGAGCGCCGGGCGCCGGATCCGCTGCGCTCCGCATCACACAACACCAATTCTAGTCACCTAATCGACTTTACACAACACGACACCTCGTTTACTTTTGCTTATACTAATTATGTCAGTAGCAGATAATCCATCGATCCCGTCGATACGAATATTAACATGTTGACGAGGGTATTATGGAGTATAAATAATATTCACGCCGACGCTGCGTGATGCTCACGCGACGACGCGTGATACGAAAGCGCCCTCGAACTTCCAGCCACCATAGATGTGCGAGCAGCCAGTTCTGTTTATTATAATTGCTTTAAAAAATCAAGTTCTTATAGCATCGTGTTTATTACGGTATTTTGAAATATTCGTGTCATATTCACGGTTAGCTCATACTCATTTATTGATTGTACCAAACGATGTGTCTGTTGCAATCAATTGATATCCTCTTAAGTCATCTCAAGCATTTAAATATAAAAAGATGTAATAACTACTTACGACATTTCAAAGCTTAATAACGCATTTTTATGCCGTAGTAATACAAACTTATAGCTTTATATGTGTTATTTTACATTAAAATATTAATTATTATACTAATGTCTAATATAATTATGTAATATATAACAAGTTTCTTGTCATTAGTATATAGGTATAGAGGTATATGACTCGACACAATATTAGGGAGAGAGAGTAACAGCCTGTTAATGTCCCACTGCTGGGCTAAGGCCTCCTCTCCCTTTTGAGGAGAAGGTTTGGAGCTTATTCCACCACGCTGCTCCAATGCGGGTTGGTAGAATACACATGTGGCAGAATTTCAATGAAATTAGACACATGCAGGTTTCCTCACGATGTTTTCCTTCACCGTTAAGCACGAGATGAATTATAAACACAAATTAAGCACATGAAAATTCAGTGGTGCTTGCCCGGGTTTGAACCCACGATCATCGGTTAAGATTCACGCGTTCTTACCACTAGGCCATCTCGGCTTTTTTAATATTAGGGAAAAGAGAAATATTATTGTGAGACAATTATCTGACATTTTCCCGGGGATTTTTCTGTCCAAAACACATAAAAAGAGGAAGATTCTCTGTAAAACCAACGAATACATGATGTAAACTATTTTAACAAGAACCAACCTAAAGTCTCATCACCAACTTTTTAATATTTCTTACTTTACCGTTTAATAAAGCAGTATCTAATAAGAAACGTAAAAAAATAAAAACAAAATATATTTATTTAATGTCTTTCCGAAATGTCATAAAGCAAATAATAATAATGTCCAGACCGATTTCGGCCACGGCGGCCAATCTCAAAAGAGATTAGTCACCTACGCAGGAGATATTATAGTGTACAAGTGTGTGTGCAAACGCAGGTGCACTCTCTATTCCCTAACTCTCATAATCCGATCACGGGACAGCAATCCGACACGATCGACCGAGTTCAGGCGCAGGACCAACGGCTTTACGTGCTTTCCGAAGCACGGGAGTGTACACACTTCCGACTTCCAAACCCGGGGCTGCTACTGAGAATTTTCTGACAGAAAAACCTAATAACTTTTTATTGGCCCGACCTGGGAATTGAACCCATGGCCTCCTCGTCTGCAGCCTTACATCAAGCCACTAGACTAACGAGGCAGTCAGCAAATATTATCTTAATAAAACTTCATTTTTATCAAAAAATTACAACTCTATCTATTCCTATTGTCACCGGCCCCGAAAAGGAGTTGCAACGTTAAAAAGAAGGTGCAATATTTGAAACACACATTCAACTAATAGATAATATTTATATGTTATAAGTATAAGTTTGTACGATTACATATACATCAATAAAAAAATAAATTAAATGTAATAGCTTATACATATTGTCCTTGCTTGTACTATTAAATCAAACTGCACACTGTTGTTAAACTCAATATTTAATTAAAGCAAAGAAATGTATTGTACAAATAAATAAACAAAACGGTTGCGTGATCTAGGATTGGGTACAATGCCATCTACTGGTGGGAAGCGCAAAACAAAAAAATAGTATGACATATTATAATTTTGACTTGAGCGAAACTATACCGCGATTCAAGAGTATACTAGCGCCATCTATTACGCGTATGCTTAGTTATAACTTACAATATGAATAAAATATATTAATTATTAACTTTTATCTGACAAATTAACATTGAATTCAACATTCCGCCCACCAAAGAACTTGTTCTTTTGGTAGTTCATATGAACTATATAAATTCTTACATGACAACCGCCCACCGTGATACACAGAAACAAAACAAAGTACAAGAATATATCAAATGACATATAACAGTCTTATTAAAATAACTTAACCTAACTTACATACTATGCTTTAGTAATGCCCATACATTAAATAGCACTTGGCAGAATAGAAACCTTATTGAGTGGACGTTTGATCAATCCATTTTTAGTTTTAATAGTCAATACTCTAGTGAGTCCATCATGGCCAGAATGCTTTTGTTCTATTTTGCCTAGTAACCATTTTGTTGGTGGTAGGTTATGATCCTTAATCACAACAATGTTGCCTATATCCGGATCTTGCTTCTTCGTGAACCACTTGTACCTTTGATTGAGGCTAACCAGGTATTCTTCTGACCATTTTCTCCAAAAATCATTTACCATCTTTTGTGTCAGCTTCCATCTCTGCAAGCCAGTTACTTGTACGTCAGTCGGAGCCTCATCGGGAATCGCAACCATTTGCTCACCGATTAAAAAATGACCGGGAGTTAATGGCTGTGGATCTCCGGGGTCTTCACTCAAATATGTCATAGGCCGTGAATTAAGGCAGGCTTCAATCTGGGTCAGAACGGTTGAGAGTTCCTCGAAAGTTAAAGTTGAATCTCCAATTACGCGTTTAAGGTGTGTCTTGGCTGATTTTATGCCTGCTTCCCATAGACCACCAAAGTTAGGTGCATTTGGTGGGATGAAATGCCAAGAGGTTCCGTCGTTTGCAAGTGCCTGAGCGATTTCTATAGGGAGCTTGGATTGGGCAGTGAGGAACATGTCTCTTAACTCCTTTTCCGCTCCTACGAAATTAGTCCCGTTATCGCTATATAAATCGACGCATTGGCCTCTTCGAGATACAAATCGTCGAAATGCGGAAATAAAGCCCTTTGAAGATAAATCCGATACTGCTTCCAGATGTATCGCTTTGGTGGACATACATATGAAGAGGCATATGTACCCCTTATATGATTTTGATCCTCTGCCAGGTGAGAACCTTATATTTATAAACCCAGTGAAATCAACACCAGAAGATTTAAAGGGTCTTGAAGGTTTCAGCCTGCACTTTGGTAGCTGACCCATAAGCTGATTGTTATTTTGTTGGGAAAATCGTAAACATTTAACACATTCGCGATAACATTTTTTAACTCTTTCTCTAGCCCGTACTATCCAATACTTGGAACGTAGGTAATTTAGCATGATTTGCGGAACTTCGTAAATCAATTTAGTCGCGAGCAAGGCGGCGCATAATTCTAGCCGAGGAATACTTATTTCCTTTTCAACTGGAGATACCTTTGTTTTGGATGTTACCAAATTAACATGAATATTGCCGAATGCATCCGTCACTTTCATATAGACAGCACCAGCGTATGCTGCCTGAGATGCATCTGCAAACGTATGTAATTCTATTTTATCACCCTTATGAGACTGTAACCATCTTGGTATAACAATATTTCTTACGTTGTGCAGATCTTGACGAAATGAGCACCATTCCTTATACAACTCGGCGGGTAAGTTCTCATCCCAATCTAACTTAGCCTTCCATAATTTTTGGATGAATATCTTTGCTGTTATAATTACTGGCGAAATCCAGCCCATTGGATCATATAATCTAGCAATATCAGAAAGAACCTTGCGCTTCGTAATACGTTCGCATAAATTTGGTAGTTGTAGTGTATACTCGAAACTATCAGTGGTTTTATTCCAACTAATACCCAACACCTTAATCGTATTATTGATCTTGAAAATTAAGGGTTGGTCTAATCTCTTGCATCCATCTTCAATATGATTCATTAATCTCTCACTGTTACTACACCATTTTTGTAGACAAAACCCACCTGCACTCATCAGGTTATTCATTTCTTCAAATATCTCTACTGCTTCCATCTCCGTCTCACATCCTGTTAGCAAGTCATCTATGTAATAATCCTGAAGAGCGATTTTAGCTGCACGAGGGTACTGTGCTTCTTCGTCCTTTGCAAGTTGTTGTAATGCCTTTACAGCCAAATAAGGAGCACAGGCAGTACCAAAAGTAAGTCTCAAAAGTTTGTAATGTTCAATAGGATCTTTAGGGTTCGATCGCCAAAGAATGCGCTGAAAGTCAGTGTCCTTCTCCTCTACTCGAACTTGTCTGTACATTTGTACCAGATCTGCTATTATGCAAAAAGGATGACGTCTCCATCGCATCAAAATGTGGCGCAGATCTTGCTGCAGCTTCGGTCCAACAAGAAAACAATCGTTCAAAGACACCTTGTTCATGCCCTTGCAAGACGCATCGAAGACGATGCGTACCCTTGTTGTCTCTTTATCTTCTCGGATCACTGGATGATGAGGCAAGTACACTGCCTTTGGGTTATGTATGTCTTCAATGTTCTGAATCTGTACCATATGATTTTGGTCCTTGTATCCATTAATTACGCGTTTGTATTCTTCATATAATGGTGGATTATTTTGTAATTTTCGCTCTAAGTAGTGGAATCTACGCAAGGCTATATCTCTTGTCTTACCTTCAACACATCTTGGCTTATGTTCCTTGAAAGGTAAACGCACCACGTATCGACCTTCGTTATCTCTTGTAGTAGTGGCTTCAAAAAATTGCTCACACTTGATTTCTTCTTTCGTAGACTTCTTCAAAATTGCATCAGGCTCTCTTTCAATTTCCCAGAATTTTTTTAATAGGTCATCCTCTTTTACTCTTATATGAAACCCGACTAATTGTGGGTTTTTTGAAGTGACATTGTTTCTTACTCGACCAGATAGAACCCAACCAAATTGTGTCTCTTGCGCTATCGGGCCCTTCTCTGTTGGATGTTTCAAGAGGCCCTCTAGAATTATGTCTTCATACACTTCTACTCCTAGAATCATATCGATTTTTGCAGGTGATCCATACTCAGGGTCAGCCAAGCTAAGTCTCTTAATTTCTGGCCAGTCGGTAATCTTTGTTTGACATGTTGGTAAAAATGATGTCAACTTTGTTAATACGTAGGCATCAACATTTATTGCGTGCTTTGATTTTTGGTTGTGAATTGACTCTAGGCTTAAAGACACCATGCTTCTTGACCTTGCCAACTTGTCACCTATACCAGAGACTAGACCATTGATATTGGTTCTCTTTAAACCCAGTGATTGTGTCGTTGCTTCGTTTATAAAAGAACCCTCTGAACATGGATCAATAAGAACTCGTATAACTTGTGAGTACCCATTTGCGGAACTTGCTCTGACTATGGCAGTTGCCAACAACATCTCCTTCTGATTCCTTTTTGTAACCAAATGAGCTATCACTGGTGTCTGCCTCTCAATACTATCCTTATTGACCGGTTGAGCTTCTGGTAAACTTGGTAGTTCGCTCCTCTCCAGATGCAGCAAAGTGTGGTGTCGTCTACCGCAGCGGCGGCAACAAGTTGACGATCGACATTCTTTAACGGAGTGTGTAGGTGCAAAACAATTGAAGCAGAGTCTCCTTGATTGTATTACTTCAGTTCTCTCTTTAGGAGTTTGCTTTGCAAATTGTTTGCATTGATATAACAAATGCTGACCCTTGCAAATAGTACAAGAAGGATTTGCTCGTTTATTATCTTCTTGGGCGGTGGAATGAAACACCTTTGGTTTGGTGTTGTTGGAATGTACATTTGGGGATTTTACCATGGACCTGTTGTTGCCACAGATCATTTCAAATGTCCGGAATCTTGACTCTAAGAAATTTACAAGTTGATTCCACGTTGGTAATGTTTCCGAATCTAACTCACTGACTTTTGCTTCCCACAACTTTCTTGACTCTGAGTCTAGTCTTGACACCACGATGTAGTTAACGATTACATCCCATGAGGTGGTGTCTATGCCCATGTTTTGCAATGATTTAAGCGATGAAGATGTAACATCCAGTAGTGACTTGATGGAACTTGCAGAGTCAGTGGCATTTCTTTGTGAGAGTAAACGCTTCATAATTTCGTTGCAGTTATAGCGTTTGTTGTTATAACGGCGAATCAACTGCTGATAAGCGTCTTCGTAATTAGAATCTGTTGTGGTTAAATTCCTTAGTAATGTTTCCGGTTCTCCTGTTAGACTACTCTTTAAATAGTGCATCTTCTGTACTGGACTCAATGCAGTATTTTGATGAATTAATGAGGTGAACATATCATGAAATGTTTGCCATTCCTCATATAGTCCAGAAAATTTCGGTAATTGGATCTGTGGTAATTTTACCTTTGTATTCGATAGGACCGATCCTTCAGGACCAAGTGATTGTGGTGAAAAGGTATTTGCACTAAACAATCGGAGATCATCTTTAATTCTAGCTTTGTATTCAGTATAAATAGCTTCGAATCCTGTGTACATATCATCGGTGAAGTATGGCAATTTAGCCCTTTCCTCTCTCTTAATGCTGCCAACTATATCACCGTGTATATTCATGAAGGTTTCGAACAATCTATCTAAGTTTTCTAGTTTTGATTCGATATAAGTTACTTTCAATCTATCTTTGGGTGTTTTTTTATAATTTATGAAAGCTTTCTTTAATTGCTCAAACGTATCTTCCTGTTTCATTAGTAACTTCTCCATTGTACAATTTCCAAATACTCTCTAAGTTCTTTTAAAATGATTTTTTTTAAGCGTTTTCAAATGCAAATTTTCTAAGTTAATTTTTTAATCCAAATTTTCTAAGTGTTTTTTAGCGCAAAATTTTCTAAGTCAATTTTTAATCCAAATTTTTCAAAGTGTTTTTTAGCGCAAATTTTTCTAAGTCAATTTTTAATCCAAATTTTTCTAAGTGTTTTTTAGCGCAAATTTTTCTAAGTCAATTTTTAATCCAAATTTTTCTAAGTGTTTTTTAGCCCAAATTTTTCTAAGTCAATTTTTAATCCAAATTTTTCTAAGTGTTTTTTAGCGCAAATTTTTCTAAGTCAATTTTTAATCCAAATTTTTCTAAGTTAATTTCAAGTTCAAATTTTACTAAGTTAATTTTAAGTTCAAATTTTTCTAAGTCCTTTTCAATGCAAATTATAAGTCTTTAACACAACTCACCAAAGTCCACAGTTTTTATCCCGAACATACACTTAAACACTTTTCACTTAACACTGTCATCTAAATTCCACACACTTCCCGGGTTTCGGCACCAGATGTCCTTGCTTGTACTATTAAATCAAACTGCACACTGTTGTTAAACTCAATATTTAATTAAAGCAAAGAAATGTATTGTACAAATAAATAAACAAAACGGTTGCGTGATCTAGGATTGGGTACAATGCCATCTACTGGTGGGAAGCGCAAAACAAAAAAATAGTATGACATATTATAATTTTGACTTGAGCGAAACTATACCGCGATTCAAGAGTATACTAGCGCCATCTATTACGCGTATGCTTAGTTATAACTTACAATATGAATAAAATATATTAATTATTAACTTTTATCTGACAAATTAACATTGAATTCAACACATATTTTTATTTAAAACATTAAAAATAATTTATAAAAATATAAAATCAACAAATATCTAATATACAAACATAACCAATTGTAAACTTTATATGACCTTTTTTTTGCTTATCGATTGAACTTATGATATTAATCCTTAAATGAAATGAAGTCAAAATACTTCGTTTAGCGCCCACGTATTTCGTGCCAGCAGGGCTTTACAAATATTAGCTCGGTAATTTTCAAGTCTATCCGGTCGTCAAGAAACGCAACACTGTTAAACACCTCTCCCCTTTAGAATATATATAACAAATATTTATTATTTACTATTAACCGTACATATACGTCATGGAAATCGACAAATACAAGCTTCATATCTATGTATAGTAAACATTTTTAAAACAAACAAATATTATACATTTTAGTTAAAGACTTGAAATTTTGACAGTTGATGCATTTTATAGTGAAAACACGCACTAAGAAAGGATTTTTGGAAATTCGACCCCTGAAGGATTGAAATAAGTGATGAACCGTTGTATGAAAACCCGTCATTTTCAAAGTTAGAAGCACGAAATTTCGTATACAAACTTCTGGTTAGAAATAAATAAACTCGTAATTCAGAGTTTTTCAAAATTCACCACCTAAAAGAGTGAAATAAATAATGTGGGTTAAAAGTTTATACGGGGAGTTCATTTTTGATGTAAGAAGCATGAAATTTCATATACAAGCTTTTGGTTAGAAATAAAAAAAAATATAATTAAATGTTTTTGAAAATCTA
The DNA here is from genome assembly GCF_905147045.1 of Nymphalis io. Lineage (NCBI taxonomy): Eukaryota > Metazoa > Arthropoda > Insecta > Lepidoptera > Nymphalidae > Nymphalis > Nymphalis io. The sequence goes on from NC_065903.1 coordinate 7,940,105, forward strand.
CCACCCCCCCAAGAAGGTGAAATAGCGGTTCTAAGTTTGTATGGCGGGTCCATCATTTTTGATGTAAGAAACATACTGTAGATACTTCTGGCTGAAAATAATAAAATGAAAAATATACAATGTCTCAAAATAAATATCTCCTATGGAGGTACAAGAAATACTTTTCTTTATACAAAACCTCGCTTCCAAAGTAAAGTATTGCTGGTAAATTTCAGCTTCCGGCTTATTTACCTCTGGACTGTTTGATAGCTTGATCATGGGTCAGCATATTGAACACAAACATTTCATGTATTACGGTATTACCAATATAATCAATGTTTGCAAATGTATACTTCTTTTGAAGCCAAACAAATTATAGAAGATGAACTTATGCAGAACAGTACCATTTATTTGGTGGCCTCGAAGCTTTACCTCAACATGACCCACAATTCCTATACATTTATTGAAGGATGTGCTAGAGGACTGACTTAAATCGATGTTTGATTTTTAAACAAAAATAAAATTATAATTGACATTACGATTTTGTTATGAAAAACAAAATAATTAATTTTCACCGATCATTAGTCGATAGGTAAACAACATACTTTTGTTAATAGCTTGTGTAGGACTTTGGTATGTTCCACGTCTACAGATAAAACTAATTTACTAGTAGATGTTAATAATTGTAAATAACATAATTATTCGTATCAAAATAATTTGATGTAGCTTAATTAGTTAACGTTTAATAATTAATTTGTTTACGATAAACGTTACAAAATAATATTTTCTGTAATTAAATTCAACAATGTTTTGATATGTTTTCCTTTACAGCATCAATCTTTGACAAGAACGTTTCATTTTGCCTGGCCAATAAAATAAGATAATCTTTGAAATTTTAATAATTAATTTTAAATTGTTACTGTAGTTGGTTATTATATGTGGTACCTAAATTTTTTTCCCACGTAGCTTTAAATAGTATCCATCTACCAAACCTACCAGTATACTCGGATTTTCAGTATCTCGGTTCATTGGCAGGGAAGTGAGAAACCGGATCAATGCAGGGTGGATTAAATGGTGACAGGTATCTGGGTCCATTTGTGACCCACGAACTCCCTTGACCATCAAAGGAAAGGTTTATAAGACCTGGTTTTAAATGTTGGGCAGTAAAAGAAGAGGATGAAAAAAGAATGCATGTAGCAGAGACACGCATGTTAAAAGGAATGTGCGGTGTAACTTGAATAGACAAGATTAGAAACGAGTATATCAGAAGAAGTCTGAAAGTAGTATCAATGGATGAAAAGTTGAAGAGTAATAGACTCGTAGAATACTACACTCGTAGTATGGGCATAAGATGAGAAGAGATGAAAATCATGGTACTAGAAGATTGATGTATGTGATTGTGGATGGATATAGGGGGCAAGGGAGGCCGAAGAAAGTGTGGATGAATTGCGTAAAAAAAATATGTGTATGAAAAGTAAGTATTGAGATGATGAGTGATAGAACGGAATGGAAGAAGAATACATACTCATATATATATTAGGTCCTTACAAATTAAATTGACGTTTTGTACGGGAGGAATATAGTCAATTTTTTTTTGTAAAATATATTTAATTAAACAAAGTATCCACCGTTGCTATCTATGCACTTTTGCCATCTTATAGGTAGTTCATTGATCCCTTTACTAAAAAAAACCACGGGGACGAGATTCAATAAACTCTTTGAAGACGGTTTGGCAGTCCAAAATACATTCACCGCATCGGAGTTGAATTTTTTTCCTTGTAAAAAGTTGTCCAAATTCCAGAAAAAATGGTAATCTATTAGAGCAAAGTCCGAGGAGTACGTTGGAAGTCGCAGACATTCCAATTGTAGCTCATCTAACTTAGTGGTTGTTTGTTGTGCAGTGTGTGGCCTAGAGCGATTGACTGAATCTCGATTGTTTAGCAGCTAGTTCCTTCTTCATGGTTTGCAGTTGCTGACAATAGATATCTGCCGTAATCGTTTGGCCAGATTTTAGATAGCTGTAGTGAACGACACCGGCGCTAGTCCACCAAACACTCACAAGTAACTTTTTCTGAGTCAATTTTCGTTTAGGGCAGGATTTGGCTGGGTCCACAGGGTTCAGCCATCAGCGACGAGCGCTTCCGATTATCGTACAGTATTCACTTTTCATCACAAGTAATGATTCGATTTAAAATCCCTTCATTATTGTGTCGATTGAGCAAAGTAACACAGCAGTCGAGGCGTGTTTGCAAGTTCGATTCACTCAATTCATGAGGTACCCATCGTTCAAGTTTTTTACTTTCCTGATTTGCTTCAAGTGGATTAATACAGTTTTATCACTTACCCCGAAGCTTGCAGCTATCGCTGAAGTGCTTTGAGATGGATCCGCTTCCACAATAGCCTTTATTTCTTCATTTTCCACTTTGGTCTCTGGCAGTCCAGGGGGTTGGTTCTGAAGGTCGTAATTTCCAAAACGAAAATGTTGAAACCAAAAACGTACCGTGCTTTCTTTTGCGACACCAGCGCCGTACACATCATTAATCCTTCGAGCTGTTTCTGCAGCACTGGTGCCACGGTAGAACTCGTACTCGTAAATATACCGATATTTCATGTTTTCCATTGTGCGGTAATAAGTGACGCCAAAGAAAAAAATAATAAGGAAAAAACAAATGAACGACTGTTTTCAAAACTCAAATATACCAGCTAAATGAATTTATAAATTTGAATTTGGAATTCTTAACCAATAAGGAGATATTTCATATCAAAGTGGTCAGTACGACAAAACGCTAATTTCATATGTAAGAACCTAATATTAACAAGTTGTATTTAATTTATACAAATTTTTTTTCAGAAAAGCTCATTTTTTAATTTTTAATGCAATATACCTTTTGATAGTTATTTTATACATTGATATCCGTTGTTCTTAGAATGATAGATGAAGGATGTCGGATGCATTTATATCCAGGCATTAATCACTGGAATCAATACTCAATACATAATTGATTCTTAAACACAGCTTTTTCTTTAAAATATTCGCAGCGTTAACTGTACTATTTAGATGAAAGACTAGATAAATGTTATTGATGCCATAAAAATAATAGATTCCAACCAAAATCGTAATAATTAAAAAAACAGTACTTTATCTATTTTAAGATATAAATATGTACCAGAAATAAACTCCAGACATGCCCATTGGCCAAGTATCTCAATGTTCGTAGCCACACGCTTCCATTGCAACTTGGTATTGAATATCAGCCTACAAATATTATACGTCTTATAATTTATGACTAACGAAATTGTTTTTCTACGCCAAGCCATGACGTGTGTTAAAGTTAAGAAATATAAATATGGGTGCACTTGTTTGAGTAATATACAAACATAATCTCGTTGAATATAATATTACGAAACAGACCTTTATTTGATGGGATATACTTTAAGTTTAAAATATATTCGTTTAACAAGTAATTTACTTTAAATCTTATCAAGATTCATAATCATACTCGTAGTTAAGCCACTCGTAGTCCACTGCTGGAGTTCCTGAATACTTGACATAGGCCTCAGCTTATTTAGCACTGCAGTACATTTGGCTCAGCTAATGTACTGCAGTGCTAATTAAACTCAAAGTATCTACTAAGTAATTAACTTAGTTGTTCTTAATTTTATACTAATAAATTAAGAATACTTTATTCATTTTATATTCAGAATAACAATAATATTCGAACAACACAAGAAACTTTTCTACACGCTTAATTGCAAATAAAATAGTTTACGAAAATCTTAATCCAGTGATACGGACGCTATATTTAATATTTGAAATAGATAAATTTGTAACATAACAATTTGTAACAATTTAAATATAATTTATTATCTCGGCCTATGGTAGTTTATTATCGCCCAATAATCACGTCGCCCGAAATACTATGCATTAATTAGTAGAAGGAACTCGGTAACTGTCACAGGGTACGATTACGTTGGTGTTAGGTTGAGCAATCTGTATTTGCGTGTAGGGCCACTATATGGTTTAATATATAATGCAAACCTGTTTTTTGAATAATTTGTAAATCTTAATAAGAACATTCTAACAGGACAAACGTCTTGCTATTTATTCTTTCTATATAGTCTTAAGTTTGAAACGCATGCCTCTCGATATAAAATAACAAAACGCAGTATATCTTCTGTTTAATAACTCTGAGCCAAACCTATATTATATTAAATTAGTTGTATTTTTTCAATTTAGGAGATAAAGAAATGGCTATTAAAATATCACCATAACTCATTGTTCCAATAACATTAAAAAAAGAGGATTAACTATTCTGGGAGTCATAAAATCCAATTTAACTGACAACCCTGTCCTCGGCTGGAATGTAACAACGGGACCGGTCGCTTGCGTACCGCAACCGCTTTATAACATTAGCTGAGGATAGGGTAAGTTGTAGGTCCCGTTTTATTTTATATATTTTGTTATGTTTTAATTTATACTAATCATTTGAAAGAAGGAAAAAAAATGTTATTGCTAAAAATTGTTAAGGGTCATAAATAAATGAAACAGTTTTTTTGTAATCGCCTTTGTAACTTTATTTGCTTTCCATATGGAGCTGTTTTGGGGCAGAGTATCTGATGAGTGGGTAGTTACCTACCCAGGCAAGCTTGCACAAAGCCCTATCACTAGTAAAACCATTGATCCGACGTGTTATATCAAAAAGTAGATTTTTTTATAAGAAAAAATCCATGAGCGGGCATCAATTAGGAAGTTGATGTTTTAGGCAGAATAGACCAGGCCAGCCCATATTTTGAAACCGTTCTGTTTAATTTATATTTTAATATAACAGGTCATATTTTTCATGTTTCTTATTATAAAACATCGCACCTAATAAATAACTATGTCATCGATATGATATCTTTTGTATTAAATTAGAGATAATATGTATCATAATGAGATAAAAAGAAATACATTTATTTATTTAGTGTATTAGGCTTCAGGGTAACAAGGCAAAAAAACAACAACCTTTGGTAATAATCTTATTTATAAAATAAATTTAACATTATTTAGAGTAGTCGATCACGTTACAGATAATTTATTATAATATTATTATTCTGGAATAAACAAATGTAACATTGGTAAAAAAAAAACTTGACTTAACATAAGAAAAAGATTTGCTTATGCATTATATTTTATGCGTAAATTACCTTTTGCATACTTAATTTTCAAGGATTTTACTATTTAGAGACATTTGTATTTGATACACATTGTAAAAGTTTTTCCTTTACAATTGCAGAGCGATATATTCTCATCAAAAAGCAAAAGATGAGATAAAAATAGCTGTAATGGGAAACATGTCTTGCGATTTAAACCGCCACGAAACTAACTTACAGTGCACGACCCCATAAAATATACACCGAGTATGTTGGTAAGTGTCCCGAAACAAAATCAATGTCCCGGCTTACGAAAATACCAAACTTTATTTGCCAAAATTGCTATCGCGAGACATTTCTATTCCATAATAATTGTAAAATCAAAAGGCAAAAGTTGCATTCAATTTTTACCTACATTACATATTTAGATAAAAAAAAATAATGATAAACAAATGGTATAAATTGTCATAATAACTTCAACAATATGAAATACCATAAGTTTTAATTCTATACTCCAAGTTCACAACGCGAGTCACATTTTTATCTTTCTAGAACAACTCTATCCTTGAATACCGATAAATAATGTCGCCTGAGATTTATACGCCCTTTCAACCTATTTACCATACACGAAGCTATCTGCTATTGTGAACAAAATGCACTGCAACATCATTGGATGATGCTTACGATCACAACCATTTTCACAATAATGACATTGTGGCAATACTGACTTCAATACATGGTATTTTTAATTTGACTTTCAAAACATAGGTTATTTTGAGAAAATAATTTGGAATTGAAAACACGAAATTGCCTAATGTACAACTGCATGACAAACATTCGTCATGATGCAAGTATTCCAAGAAATATTAATGCAGTTAATATAAACAAAATCTAAATTTGTAGTAGGAATTTGTGGATAAAAAAAAACATCAGAATATATAAGCAAATTTAAATTACATCAATGGAAGGAGATTATCATTGTGAGAGCTTGAGCTTGAGGCATATTGTACCCTATTTTAGTGAAGAAGCAATGCTTAGCGATGGACTATAAAAACGCCAAGTATTTGTCAGCTACAAATACATAAATATTTGCAGTTTTGAGTGTCATATAATTGCAGATATATATTTTTTTAACAAACTGTTCTGTACTGCGGATTTTTTTGTAATCATTTCCTAACGTAAAAGGTGGAATAAACTCTGTGTTGGTTACTATTAACTACTGGAGTACGGCACGAGGTAATGGTTGTCAATACAGACTTTATTCAGCTATATGAAAGAGAATCTAAGAAAATATTTACAAAACAGTAAATACTCTAACTTACAGCTTGTATTAGAATAATAACGTTATTTGAAAATAATTCAGACTGTAATACCGTGTAAATTAAGTAGGTGTGTGTTTTAAATGCGAGTACAGCGTTACTAAATTGAATTATTTTTAATTCATCTGATGTGGAAATGGAAAACTATAAATATGTATGTAGCTTCCAACTTCAATTTATAAGATATTTTAATTTAGTCGATGCGGGTCATCGAACTCATAACGAACTTGTTTCTGGGAGGGCGGGCGGCGCACACGCATCGCCAGTGACCTTCAACGACATTAGCGAAAAATAGAAACACGCATATCTTACAGCGTAATGGTCTGCAATTTGCTGGCACCTCAAAATATCTGTTACGGCATATTTTCGTTTAGTCCTTAGAATTTTACTTTGAGTAAAAAATATTTTCATTCGAAAAAGTGCACACAAAGTCAGTTTAAGTTTTATGTTATTTATTATCTATCTGTATAAATAAAAAAGAATGTTTGTATGTTTGTGCATTATGTTATGTTTTTCTAAGCCCTTTGTCCGATTGTGATGAAATTTGTTGGATTCTTTGGTGTTTACACGCGAGGTTTCTTGGTTTAGTTACTTGTAATACCTTTAACTTTATATGAAATAAGAGACAAGATGCCGTCCGCGACTTCGCCCTCATGTAACCTATCATGTCATAGGTTACATATGTCCTATGTAGTACCCGTGACAACATGAATGCAAAATTTCACGATAAACGATTGAGTAGTTAAGAGGTGAAAGCGTAACAAACAAACCAACTTTCGCATTTATAATAAAAGTAAGCACTATCACATCTATAATATTATATACCAGCAAAACACCATAAAACAGCCAGTACATGGCTCCTGCTTGGTAAAGGCTTGTGAAGAAGATGGTGGAGGGTTAAATAGTACTCGTACATGTGCCACAAATTGACATATTATAAAAATAAAAAGGCATTTGGACACTCAGTAGTGCTGGCCCGAATTTGAACCCGCTTCATTTAAGATCAACGTTGTTTTGCTATTGGAGAATCTCAACTTTATTTTGATTTATAAATTGTATTATTTTAGACGTTTCAACTGATTTCTTTGGATCGAGTTAAAAATAACTTTTTTAATAGTAATAATAAAATAAGCGACATAGATAGTGGCATCTTAATAAATTGAACACAAACCGAACTCTGAACTGAACAGATTCAAACATACATGGCTTTTGTTGCCATTGTTATAAAAAAATATTGCATTGTTTCATTCATGATCTAAGTCGTCGTTAAACCTATTTTGTGTAATGCGTAGGGACTTGCGGCAACGCCCACGGGAGCATGTGATGAGACGCGACGCAAAGCAGCGTGACGCCCATGCAGCGTGACGACACACACATTTAAAAGACAATAGCCAAAAGACACCATTCGCAACACACACGTGAGTTAGGACAATACCACGCGCTTAAGTTAGTAAATGAACATGAAATTATTAATATAATTTCTAATTATATCAAGACGAAATTCTAATATTATTTTATAACACATTATATTATCCCATTAATTAATATACACAATAAAAAGTGAATACACATTCTTTAAAAAGTCGAAGTCCAAGGAGAAGGTTTATAACTTACTCGTATTATACCACGCTGCCTACTGCGGGCTATTACATACACAAATTAAGCACGAGTGATTCATCGGTGCTAGCCCGGATTTTAACCCACGATCGTCGATTTAGATCGGTCGGTTAGATGGATCCGTTAGGCCATCTTGAAACAACGAACATAAATAGACAGCAAAAATATTATAGGCATTTTGAAGTAAGTATAATAAAAGCTAATTAATTAACCTGTGATTAATTAATAACATTTCCTATTTCATCATATTTATCTCGAGTAATGTTTTCCGCAAACGTAAAGAAGACCTGGCTTGATCTCTGATGTATGCACCAGATATAAGATCAATATTAATTATACATTTTCATCAATATTAACCTTACGCTTTGCGATCTTTTTTAAATAAGCTAAAATGTTTTGGATAATTAATTAATTTGTGGAAGTTAGCGGAAAGAGAGAGAGAGATACAAGATTATTTTAGTCATTATAAACGAAAAATATTTTGTATTGCTAAAGTTATTTCTGCCACAATATTTACACATGATATTATTTTTATATCTCGGATTCCTTACAGAAACATTTCTGCAGCTGAGAATAATATGTGGATCGGCGCCGTTTCAATAAAATGCACATTGCATCTGGGGACACGCTTATTATTGGTGCGATAACCTTTGATGCACCGTGTGTAATCAAGCTATGTAAATTACTTTAGAATTTCTTGGAATAAGCCCTGAGTGATTAAGTAAAGGCAGAACGAGAGCTATTTTGAGCCACACTGTTCAAAACGTATCAATAATCTTTCTCCTAATCGTTTATAATTACTTACTCTTATAGTGTACTAATTTCATTACCTATTTTTATTTAAAGATTTCCAAGTGTAAAATAATATAAATATTTATAGAACAGTTTTCAAATAAAGAGAACAATACTCTGACATTTATTGTTCTTATATATTTTATGAAATCTGACATAATTTTGGTCGCTAGGAATGTTGACGATGACGCCTAATTCTGGCCAGCCATTTTCAACGGATACTAGCCAACTGCGTATTAGATGTAATAGTTCACAAGTGCATATGCAAACCTGCAAACACCCTCACTTTTAAATTATGGCAATAGAACAGCAACCCGACTTGATCGGAGAGTTCAGTTCAATCGCAGGACCAACGCCTTTACTTGCTTTTGTGACGTAATTCAAACAATACCAGCTTACAAACAGCTGCTACTAGGAAAGTCCTGACAAGCAAATTTCTGGCTTGAAAAAAAAGAACCGTGGTATGTACAAATTTATAAGCTAGCCGCTATACAAACTAGTCAGTTGAAAACGATTATAGAAACAAAGTCACTGTTGTTACTTGTAAAAACACATTACTTAAATTAATCTGTACTTAAAAAATACTGGTATACATAGACATTTGGCGCTGAAAGAAATATTAATCATTACAATATTAATTCTTACATACAAAATGCGTCATCAACTTTGGTAACTAAGATATTATGTCCTTGGGCATAAAGTTACACTGGCTCACTCACCCTTCAAACCGGAACACAGCGATACTAAGTATTGCTTTTGGTGGTAGAATCTTTATTACATAATATTGTGTTTTGTGAATTTAAAAGGATAAAATTAGTCAAAATTAATATAAATTAGTCAGTGTAATATACAAAGGATATCAAATTATCAAATGCACATTGTCAGCCGAAGGTAATTTCAATGCCAGTTTCGTCTATTATTCATAGACAGATAAATTCCATATATAGTCCAGCCTTTCTTGTTCATCCATACCTGTATTTCGTTTTACTCAGTTGTATAATCCCGTAAATGAGTCAAGATTAACGATATTTTGCTTCGACAATAACAAGAGTTTATCTCATATTTGAAAATAACAAACTGAAATCCGATCTTAGAGGACTTATCGGGTCGGGTCAGGTCAGGCACGTAATTATAAATTGACTATGATACTACTGTCACCGTATACAGTATTTGCCAGCATGATTAAGTGATAATTCAATTATTATACCATTTTGATCCAGTTCGTTCCGATATAAACAATACCAAATGTACGGAAGAAAATATTTAAAGAAAAAACAATAATAGAACAAAAACTTGCTCGTACCAATATTTAAAAGAAGTAAGTTTTGTTTATTTGTGTGGTTCTTTCCGGTTACCTATGTCCGGTTGATTTGGAATATTCATATTATCATATAGGATTTATTTAATATATAATTTTAGGATATAGCCAATTGTATCAATGTAGTCGGATAAAAAAAATGAGTGAGTTTTTTCTAAGCTAGCGCTAACTAAAAATTATTACATAAGCTTCGTAAGATTTCTATATACTTCCAAAATATTTACGAAAAAAACTGTAAAGGAGTACATATTTTGTAGATAAGAATTATTAAACACAGAATTATTAAAAATTAACGTTAACGTTACATTTATTTATTGGTAACATCTAAAAAAGCAAGCGTTTGCCGTAAATCTAAACTGCCGTTAATATTTTGTAATTTGGATTATACAATATACTATATAATAATTACAGATATTAAATAGTATTTAAACAATAAACGACGTGGCGCGTGTGGTAAGACGTAAGAACAGGTCACCTGATTCATCGTTTGTTTATATAACATTCTTTTAAAAACATAATGGAGTTTATATTTTTTTTGTTATAAAACTTTCGGTTATAACCTTAACTTTATCGTGTGAGGTCGGGTTTACGGTATACGGGTTGTACGAGTAGGTATATTCGTAAATGTTTCTCTTAATTTTAATCGGTTTCTAATGCATAATTAAAATGTTTCTTTTGTAATTGTATTTGTGGGTCATAATTAGGTAATATTCAAGGAGCACCTTGCACTCACTTTGAAAGAAAAAATATTATGTAAATATTTATTATTGATATGGTCTTTACATAATAAATTATTTTCAAAAATATTTCATAACATAACTGGACTTTACCCTAATTTAATGTCTTATCTGTTATTAGTAAAAAAGAAAGATTTAGATTTTTTATATACACTTACATACTACATGTTACTAACTTTAGTTTTTGTCAAAATAGGATGGTAATTAAAACTTACATGTCATTCAATAAGTACTGTGTTATAGATATGTACAAAAACAAAAATGCTCGATTTTTGTACAAAATTATAAATTATATCGAATTTGAGTTTCAAAATTAGTAGAACGGTAAAGGCAGTTTCAAGTTAAAAAAACATGTCGACTCGTACATTTCAATTTGGAAATAATTTGATTACATACATATATTTAAAAATGGAAAATATCAAATATCACCTTAATATGAAATGAGCTTGTCCAAATAGTGACAATGATATGTAAAGTCAAGTTTAAGGTTAAATTAAATTTAACGTAACGTCAGTGTAGAAATATTTGACTATAATGGGTATTAAAATAATTACTACTATAAGTCAATTAAAAACCGCTTACCTGCATATCCATTTAATTCAAAACATTTAACAAGCACGATGTCACCAAGTATTTATGTAAACAATAAAAACAAAAAAAAAGGTGTTCACAAATCAAGATGCGCGTGCGTCGATCGCGTGAGGGTGACTGGTCTACTGAATCCAGGTTCGCTACAAAGGTCCAGAAAGGTCGGTGTTTGGTATGTTTTAAAATTACACCTTATTAATATTTCACACATTTCGGTATTAGTGAATCTGAGAAAATATATTTCATTACGATGAAAATGATCACTCGATACACTTTTATGATAATTACTGTAAGTTGAAGTTAATATAATTAACAATAATTAACTTCATAATATCATTATATTTTCGCATAGATTTTTTATTTTACATTCCCGGATATACGTGGATTTTACTTATTATCTATTCATATTTTACAAGTTCAGCTTGAATGGAAAACAATATTTAATATTTAGATTTATAAGCCAACTGCTAAAGTGTTTAATTATTATAAGTATTTTTACCGGCTAGTATTGTTACAATTAATATTTTCATTAATGACTTTTAGTCTACAGTGGCTTTAGCATATTTTGTAAACATCTAGACATTTTATCATTGTATAAATTTAATATTTTTATCTTTATGATTCTATTTAATTAATTAAGATACACCTCTTTATAATCAGCTCTTATTAATAATAAAAAAAATAATAATAGTTTGAATACAATATCGTATGCGGTACCAAAGCTCAAGCAGCACTTTCTCCTTATCACTCGGGGTTAACGATTTTCGCATGGAAAAGTACTAACAGGGTCGCTTGTATAAAACAATGTCACTTTATTTATAAATAGAGGTGCAGTGCGCGGGCACAGTGGGCGGGCGGCGAGAAAAATTGGCACGCGAATAAAAGTTCGTAAACGGCTACTTCGGACGCATCTACACACGTCTGACACCATTGTGGGGCAAGAAATTCTATGGAACAACAATTATATTTATGTTATCGCCTTGTTGTTTTTGTTATAATTAAGTCATTAAATTATTGTATAAAATTATTTAACTATGCAATTAAAATTATAAATTAATTAATTTGCTAGCATTCATGCCACAATTCCACGCGATCACAATTTGTACAGTACCAATTTTTGATTTTTATTTTTCTATATTAAAGGCTTTATGCAATTGAAAGCAAGGAATACACTACTTGAATTAAAAAAAAATAAGTAGATAGGTACAACAAGTACCTACTTTTTTTTTAAAACATATACTTTAAATTCAACCATATTAAACGACTTACAATAATCAATTATTCGCTTGTTACCCAAATTTCATTTATCAGCGCTGTTATGTATTAGCTCAATTCACATGATCCTCAACATGATAAATTATTAGCGATAATTATATACAGTCGTAGTAAAAGATCTTTTGTAAATATTTATACAAGATCTAATTTTAGATATAAATAAGTTATTTACAACACAGTATACTAGTACAAACGTAAGTAGGTATTAATTAAAGTAATCTGCAACTAATTAAACTTTCGAACGTGACTGTAGCGAAGCTTAATCTTTTAGCAGGTAAATAAATTATGTATTTCTTTACTTATGTATATTAATTTTGCTGAGGAAAGGAATCATTTCAATTATAATATTAATAATTCATATTACTTAACTTTGCAAATGTTCCCTTTATAAGTTAAAACATTTGGCATTATATTAAATAACTATTAACAGACAAGGAATATTATTTAATCAATATATATGTATATTTTTGTGTATAATTTCTGTTTATCCTAATTTATATTAAAATGTGAAAGTGAGTGATATTTTTTTATTATTCTGTCACGTCAACTACTCAACCGATCATCAAAGGATATAAGTTACCTAACATGAGGCCGAAGCCGCAGGCCCAAACTAGTTTATCGTAAAGGATTTATGCAATTCCAAATTATAAAAATAAGTGTAATGTTAATTGTTTAAATGTTGTACTAGTTAGTAGAAATAGTTTATTTCAGACGTACATAAATATTATAGATTTGTATTAAATACCTACAAGCCTTTCTAAACGTCAAAACCAGGCATTACTTGTGCTTATTTTACACACGCAAATTAAATTTTGCTTAAGTGTTATGTATGCTGGGCCGCTTTTATTGTGTACTTAGCGCTGGCTGAAAGTACTACGTCGGTATATCCACCTTATTGACATGCAAATACAGAAATTTAAACTTAAAATCGGGGTATACAAACGCAAGAAGTAAATGAACTTTACGTTAAAAAATCATCTTTTTATTTAAGTAACAAAAATATGTAATTAATTTAATATACGTCCTACAATTTTATATACATAATTAAATGAATATATTATTTACCTGAGAAATTATTCTCTACGCCGAGCCTCTTTAGGTGTTTTTGTAATTTGTTTAAAAGTTTATTCTGGTTCGTAAATATTGAAATATTTAAATTATTGTAATCTCTAATATTTTATTTGCAGTGATGGGATTTTTCAACTTAAAACTTTATTATTACGTAATATGTAATGTCAATGAATGAATAGAGTAAGTGAATGACGAAGTGCCTGTGGTTAACCGCTCGTCTCTATTTCATTGCAATCCACCTCGATGTAAGGCTATATTAATTTATAATTTATGTTTGGTTCAAAACTATTTTGTAAAATTACATACATATATAGTATAAAAATCTTAAATTAATTTGCTATATTGCACACGCAAGCAAAATACAGAATATGCTGAATGCACATTCACGATATCGACTATTGACCTCTGCACTCAAGGGTTAGAGAAAATAAAACACAACTACACTGTTAAATATGCGGAATAGGTTTTATATGTAAAATTTGCATGAAACAATGTAAGTCATGTAATGCACATTGCATTACATAAAAAAAATGAGGATGTTTGTTCGAATTTCGAAATAAAAGTGACGAAAAGTAAAGAAAAAGCAAAATGATAGAGAGTAAAATACAGCAGCGTACGATTAATTTGCAGATTGTAAAGTTTAAAATAAATATGTATATAGGCAACAAAAATTAAATAGCTTAGACACCACAGACAAAATTAAATATATAAGTTATTTATATTATTTACTAATCAAAACTTTCAAAATATTAAAAGTATAATTATGTCTAAGTGACCATTTAAAATCATCCACCTGATTGTAAGTAGTGACCTAAGAAAACAGACGTTAAGCTTTTTTTAAATTAATAATAGAGGCATAAACATACGGTTTAAGATAAAAAAAATCTTTGTACAGACAATCTATTAAGGTGTGCAAAACATATAGCTTTAGAATATGAGATTGTTACTTCAAAAGTAATTAAAGAAAAAATTTTAAAGAAAGTTATAATATACTAGCCATTCCCATGCTAACAGATAAAAAACAGGATGCGCCCTTTTTTAAAAAAAAAATATTTTATTTTCTGTCCATTGTTACTTAATATATTTTTTTAAATCATTTAACGACGGCAGACGTATAAAACGCCACACCACTGGTATAATTAGTAACCCTTCATCCACGCATGCATTGGAACTAAGATGCTATTTATCATGTGCCTGTAGCACTGACTCAATTGCCATTTACGAAACACAGAAATACACAGTATTCTTATTTGGCGGTAGAATAATTGGTAAGAGGATGGTATATAGATAGACAGCAATAAATACACAAACATTAAAACACAAGAAATCCAGGCAATCCTATCCTACTACTATGGAAACCAGACAACTGATATACTACATATACTACTTTTCTTTTGTAAATACATACTTATATAGATAATTACACCCAGATTCAGGACAAACAGACATGTTCATGCACACAAATATCTGTCCTGGATGGGAATCGAACTTACAACCTTCGGCGTGAAAGGCAAGCATCCAACCACGCAAACTCATGCCTTCAGAAGTTACTAGGTAACATCATGCTTGACATAAATTTCTTTAATAATGTGGGCTTTGACATGTATAAAGACATATAAAAAATTCATCATCTTTGATTATATATATAATTAATATAAAGAAATTACTGCACAATACAAATGGTCAATTTATAATACATATTTGTATTGTCTATCGGATATCAAACAATGTACTTTTCCATTACAATAACGACAAAAAAAAAACATGATAATTCTGATAAATTTATGAAAAACATTTTGTTAAACAAAATAATAATATATGGTTATTTAGTTCTTATATAAGTTTATATGTATAAGTGTATATGTATATATATGTATGTAGGTTGGTATATTACAGATTTGTATTAAGCTCAATAAATTTTAAGTATAAGTTGTCCGCACACTATGCCCGATTAGTGATCCATGGCTAAAAAACACATAAACATTTCTCTTTACAAAGGTTGCCTGGAAGAGATCACTACAAGTGATAAGGCCGCCTTTCCATACTATATGGTCTACTTGCTATTATATGTTACTAAATGTTTGTAGTGTGTGCAATAAAGGATTAATAAATAATAAATTAATGGATTTCTTGAATTTATTTAAGATTAAAAATTGATTTAATGTTTAGAAACCATTATTAGTTTTAACTAGTAGTATTTTAAATTGTCATCTAACTATATATATGTAATCTTATTAAGATTATTTTATTCGTTTCGTGTTAAAATACAATTATTATAAATCTAATACTAAATATCAAACATACTTATGCATTTTCAATCATTTCAAAAGGAAGATTCCACTCGGCTGATGCCCGATATTTGCTTTAATCACAAAGTTATCTCCATTTATGAAGTACACTGCGCAGCATTTTGTTTTGATAAATTTATAATTGGTGTTATATTATAAAGCAGGTTATAAAAATACAGTTATTCAAGAAGTCAAATTTAAAATGTTTATTAAATATAGAAAAATAAAATTTATTTAGAAGAATAACGCTTCTTGAATATTATCAAATATCTACCATCAGTTCCGTAAAAAATAAGAACTGAGAAGACCGTCGAAAGAGACTCATATGGTCACATGTTTTATTGTCTCTGAATTAGAATTAATTTAAAATGATCGCGTAATTCATTTACGAAGCTAATAAAAAATACGAGTTTTTTAAAAGACATCAATATATACGTGACATACAAAAATGCAATAAAAACTGCGGTTTTATTTTACATTTTAACTTTTGTTAGTCTAAATAAAAATATATTTAACTATGGACTTTGGAATATCCTTTTGCCAATAACTAACGCTGCGTGAATCGCGATTTTTATTTTTTCCTAATAATAGAGTATCTACCAGGCCGCTTTGAGTTCAAGTTGCACAATAATATAAGTATGAAAGAGTTATTTGTAAGTAATAATATTATGAATGTAATATATTTAAAAAGAAGAGAAATTGAATTGAAAAAATGCCATTGTAGTCTGCCTGTCTCTAGACAAAATCAGGAAATAAAATGTCCAAGCGCCTACTTAAAAGTTTGTTTTCGTAGTCACCGTAGCAGATTGCTATTCTGCATACTTGTCACAACACACAAATAAATACAAATGAGCTGTACTTGACTTTTCAATACAGAAAAAGAATGATTTGTTACTTAGGTACCTATACTTTATTCTATCCAGTCTATGTATTTTGTCTTTATACAAGATCTCAAGCTCAACTGATAAAAAGCGATATCAATAATTATGATAATTATTAAAAATTATATTTTTGAAAATTATATGGTTATGAATTATATATAGAACAATTAGTAGGGACTACACCATAATACATCAAGGGTTATAGGCGGGTACAAAATATTATTTGCTATTTAATAAAGAAATAACTTCGAAGAATGTTCAGATGAAACTAGAAAACTGACATTTTACCTTACGACTTGATCAGGCGACATATTTGGCAGGCCATCCCTGATAGCAAGTGCCAAGGTGGCACAGTAACGATTATAATTCGACAATAATTTTACCCACCGAAAGTCAACGTGACAGAGATCATTTATTACGCATTATATAATCACATTGACGTGTGTAAGCAACATTGATCCTTAAAAGCTAAAACATATAACATTATGACGATACCATTTTTGTTAAAAGTTAAATATAACATTTTCTTATATAAATGAATATTATTTATTAATTCAAATCAGTTCAATCACATTTTTAAAGCATGTTATTACTTTTTCTCTTACTAGAAACTTATCCGAGTAATTCAGTTTTATATGATAGCAATAACCATGAAATTAAAATAGCTTCAAGACAAACGCCAATGGAGCTTATGGCTGTGCGGTAATAAATAAAATTCACAAATAAAATTGCACCTACTATCACCTACTATCAATTTTTACTATAAATGCCTACTTCTGTTCAATATATTTATTTATTTTAAATAGGTAGACGGACTGGCAAATGAGCCACCTCATGGTAAGTCTTGCACAAAGCTACTATCTTTTAGTTTGACAGATTAATTAACGTTAATACTTCTTCACTTTTTAGGCTCGTACTCTTAATGTGAAGTTATAACCTATATCCTTGAAGTTTAAGGGCTGGCCAGACAGCAAACGGGGCGGGTCGGTAACGCGACGCTAATGTGACAGTGACGCGGCGTGGATGTCACACTGCGAAGGATGTTCAAATCGAACAGCTGTGTATATCCAGAGTTTAGAGTATTTTGTAATAACTTCTTTCTAACAAAAAAAATTTTAGGCCAGAAACTGTTTTTCATTAAAACTTAAATACAATTATTCGTATGTTTTTCATTCCGCCTACCTATAATATTCTCAGAAAACAATAATTATTACAAAAGAAAGTTTAACTCTTTAAGAGATTGCTTCCAGCCTCGATAGTGCTAGTAATTGTAAGTAACAGCCTGTAAATGTCCCACTGCTAGGCTAAGGCCTCCACTCCTTTTTTGACGAGAATTGTTGGAGCTTATTCCACAACGCTGCTCCTATGCGAATTGGTGGAAGGTGGCTCCAGTGCTAGTGATATCAGTATGTAATTATACTGATGTGGGCACAGGCAAAATAATAAATTATTATATTAGGTATATATATAATTACATTCACAGAAAATTCAAGCAATGGTATTCTTTTTAAATTTTTGTTTTTTACCAGTTGCTACCAGTTCGTGCATAATAATTGATACAAGATTACTGCATTTGCGAATCACACAATAAATTATGACTATGAAACAACAGAGCAAATATCTACATTAGTAGTACTATCTAACTATTATGACACAAAATTTAAATTATTATAAATAAAATATTGTAAAATAAACGAAATGAAATATAAGCATTAAAATAATAACAGCCTACCGAGACTGAGAGAAAAAAGTCTGTCCGTGTGATCTTGCAAAATCTTCTGGATGGATTTAAAAAAAAAACGAAAATAAATATTTATATAATATAAACCACTCTACGAGACTATATTTATTATCGATCCATCCCAACTTTTAGGAAATGCTCTTATTAAAAATTTTACTGACCTGGAACATTTCAACAATTAAACATTTCAGGAAACTGCATTTATAATGTATTTTTTTGTTGCTTCTGTACGTATCTACTATATTTAATATTTATGATGTTAAATGAAATTGTTGTTTCCTTCATGAGAGGCGAAGCCAATAAATACATGTTAACATTCCACATCAGCTTTTCAAACGGAGCAGGACCCCGCCCTCGAGCCTTTTGATTATAACTTATACACCCAGCATCGAAACGATATTAAACAACTATATTACTTATTTTTTATTAATTATAAACAGTAAGTACTTATATTTAAAAAAAAACTTTGTTGTTATTCACTCCGCAAGATCTAAGTAACAATTTGAAGTAAAATTTAGTGATTCACCGATTAATATTTTATATAAAATATGTATGTCGGTACATAATGAACTTCGATACCCTTTTGACCAACAGTTTAACGGGTCACCATGAAAATTGAAACGTATTTATTTACATATGTAAGCGAAATACCACTCATCACGAGATCTCCTAAGCTATGCATTAACTTGAAATTTGTCTTTTGTCTCTGACGTAGATGCTCACTAAGAATGGATGGAATTTACGCAAATCCTATCCAAAATACAATTTTCTTCTTACCTACCCGCGCAAAGCCGGGCCGAGTAGATAGTATTTTATATGTATATCTTTATGGAGGTTTTTAATTTTTATACAATCCATAACAGTTGTAACTCGCAAACTAGATGCGTTGCAACATTTGAAGTTACCGTTTAAGCTTTGTTTGAATTTAAAGCATTTTTTAAATTATTACCATTACCATTAATACAAATTGATCACAAAGATTATAGCGCAAGTATAACCAGATAATAGTATAATAATATAATATTATAATAATTTATACTATAATAATTAATTATACTATAATAATTAATTGATTATACTATAATAATATAATATTATAATAATAATATAATATTATAAACAAAACAGCAATACTTGATATTGTTGTGTTCCGGTTTGAAGGATGAATGAGCCAGTGTAATTACAGGCACAAGGGACATAAAATCTTAGTTCCCAAGGTTGGTGGCGCATTGGCTATGTAAGCGATGGTTGATATTTCTTACAATGCCAATGTCTAAGGGCGTATGGTGACCACTTACCATCAGGTGGCCCATATGCTCGTCCGCCTTCCTATTCTATAAAAAAAAAGTTAGATAATAAGGACAAACAAATTTATATTCGGATTGGATTAATAAGCAGTTAATACAAATTCTGACTTAGGTAAGATCTTAACTGGACCATACTTAATAAAATCGCGATTTAAATAGAAAATAGAAGCTAGTGATACAACTATTGATATCATATCGGTTTTATAGCCTTGAAAACTAGAAACTTCGATTATTTTTATATATCACTGATAATAACACCAATCCCGTACGTGAATATTTTCAATAGACAAAATTTGCATGGAGACGACGTTTTTATATTATTATATCTATATAGTTCATTTCTTTGCACATAGCATGAATGTAAATATAGTTGTAACTTACCCATCTACATGTTTTTATAACAGTTTTTACTAAAACTAATATATAATTGTGACGATTTAAAATATTAACTAACGAAGAAGCCAACTATTGAATAAACTTTATTTATTTTATTTGGTTGAAACTTTAATCGTTTCCCACTAAAATTAAAATTATTTCACTTTATTTATGTACCCTACCCCTGAAATGTAAGTAATAGTCAATAAGAAGGTTGTCGATATATTTCGATATATCCACATCAAGATATATTTTACACATAGGAAAGACGAAATGAATGCCAAGTTGTTTGGTTATCCATAATAATTGTCACTGATAAAATTGATAAAGCGTAGGTTCATAACTCTGATAAGGGCATTGACTTAGGTCAAGGGTTCAAGGTCACACTTCTCCTTTATTTTGACTATTAATTTTGAGTTAACAGTAGATACACATTTTTCCCTACCGTAAGCAATATTTGAAAATAGATAATATTATTCATGAATTTCATAAATAAAAAAAATAACATTAAAACTAAATAATACGCACAAATGTACAAACCTTTTGTCACGTGAGCCGCTTGTATGTTACCGCATTCAATAATCCGCACCACATCACAATACGTCAATGTAATATTTAAGCCGGAAAATTTATAACTTTATCGAAAACGAAATTGAAAGTGAAATGTTACTATTTGTTTACATGTGCGACGTTTCGGCGTGAGCCGTCGACTGGCGGTAAGGACGCGGGAAGGTCGCGTGCATCCACGCGCATGCGTCTTGTGGCTCATCAGAGGCGAGGATGCCAACTGCCAACATCTCACCCTCAAATATCAAATGTTACAATATTATAAACATAAATAATAAGAAATTGAATCATTGTCTAGCGATAGACAAGTTTGACTCATTTGCCTCTCAAACTTTATTAGATAAGCACTTCTTGAAAATTAATATGTACTTTTAACTAAGTAAATTTGTCTGAATTAGATTAGATTAGAAAATTGAAAGAGATTTCAATAAAGATCGAATAATTGTTAGAGAAAAATTAATTAATTATTCATGAAATTTGATATACCTACTTTTAAATCCAATATCTAGACACGCGGTAACGTGTCAAGCCAAGTTAAAGCTAACAGAACTGGCGAGCAGCACCGTATGTAATATTACACGAACCATTCGGAGCCACTTTTAACCCCCTCACATCTCAAAAACTATATAACAAAATTATGTCAAATTTGGCTTATATATTGAGACTTGCGAGATACATATGTGCTCAATTACATAAACACACCTCAAACGGTTATTTAGATATTCACGTCCAAAAATCGTCATTTTTATCACTGACTGACCTATAAATCAAAACTCTAACCCAGTTCCAGATGACCTAGAAAGTTCAAATTTGGTATCCAGATAGGTAGTTGGGTGAATACAAAGGAATAAATCAGAAACTAGTAAATTTTTATCATTTTATTATAATTTTTCAATTAATTGATTCTATTAGGAACACTCACTTACAGTGCCTGTAATGTAAGAATCAGTAATCAGAACTGATGACAGCCGGTCTTTATCTGGATTTTAAGGTCTTCACGTGAATATATAACGAATGGAATACCACTTAAATTTTTTTTAATCCAAAAATTCAATTTTAGTACTTACTTATAACTAAGAGTATAGTCTACAGACTTTCGTATTTATAACTTTATTAATAATAATAATGATTTATAAGAAATGATCTTACACCATTGATGTTTGCTTAATATTGAAATAATAATTAATACTAAATCCCAGTTAATATTATTGATATTTTAAGTTGTTATAACATATTCTATGTTGTTTTAGTTTTATAAATTTCAGTACTGATTATTGAACTTGGCTCTCATTTCACACTTACGTTTTACGTGAATATTACTACCAAGGAGTGAAATAAGCATATTAATTAATTTATATGATTATTAATCGAAATTTAAAAAGGCATGGTAAGAGATATGTAGGTTTCAAGATCATGAATAATATTTTAAGTGGCAATATAACAATACAATTTAGAATCACAAATTATTCTATTATTTTTAAGCGATTCTAATTCTGCGGGTTCTGCAACAAAAAACCTACAAAACCTTTTTTTATAATATAGGTACCTAATAACTTTATTCCATTTTGAAATAGCTCACTTCCATCCTATGATGGCATTTATAGAGTTATGAGTTACTGATGTGATATTCTATTATTATATTTTTTATATAATATGCCTAGCTAAGAGTGCCATCTATTACTAAATGTCGAAACTAATACATTAGAAAGAATTAAAATTAATAAATATTACGCTTACGTTTCGACTAATACTCTAGGTAACTTTAAATATTTTCCTTGTTTTGTTTTATTTACAATTCTTAGGTCTTTGCATCTGTCGTTTAATATTATTTTTTACGTGGATAGCGCCATCTGTCGATTAAAGGCGACTTCGGTCTTCGAGAATGTGGTTAAAACTAACAAAATTGAATATTACATACCTACATTCCATAGAATGATAGAAAGAAATCATTCGGCATTGAATTAAATGTAATTATATATATACTTTGTACACAAGCGTAATTTTTAAGAACAAAATAATTGTTCAGCAGCCTTTAGTGAATACTTTTTCTATGCTTATATTAAATTGGTGTTTAAAATTAATCTTACTTTAGGCATTGAAGAAATTTAAGCTTAATCACTACCTCGACGAGTTTAGCTTTAAATCCTTCTCTTATAAATCACGTCCTCATTTACTTAATTCTTGTTTTGTAATTTACTATAGCCCAATATAAGTAATGTAATAACAGGGACAAGGGACATGACATCTTAGTTCCCAAGATTGGTGGCGCATTGGCGATGTAAGCGATGGTTAACATTTCTAACATTGCCAATCTCTATGGGCGTTAATGACCACTTACCATCAGGTGGCCCATTTTCTCGTCCACCTACCTATAATTTAAAAAAAGTTTCCGAAATCTGCAGATTCTAGTAAAAAATTTCAACTTAAGTGTTGTAGTTCATTCCAGATGTGAATTGTCTTTCGAGGTCTGTACCAATAAACTTTTAAATTACATTTTAAAATAATTACCTGTTCATCGTGAATCCATCTGTCTTTATCCAGGTCCTAGACATATTTCATAATTTATGTTAATTGGTTAAATTGTGATGAAGCCTCATATTTGAGACTTACTTTCGCATTATAATATTATTTTTGATAAGAGTAAGCCTATTGATATTTACTCATAGACATCTATGGTAGTAAAAAAATTACATATGCATATAAAAGTTTCAATTTAATTTGAATTCAGATGAAATTGATAATTGTGGTCTTCCTATAATAGCCATATGTATTTATAAAAAGGTTGGTAGCTACAATCTATTCTTTGATACTTCCTGCCTCACCTGTATTGAAACCATACATGTTGACATTTATGTATCATGCTTAGATTATAAAATTAACAACCAATATGATCACTAATTCAAATTGGTGTTATTTACGTTTTAAAGGAGTTCAGTAAAAATCGACCGTAACAAGCTCGTTTCGTAATTTTATTTATGTAAATTTGCAGATATAATTAATACAAATTATGGTCATGTAAATTGGGATCTATGGTAAATAATATAACTATTAACTGGTTTAGAGTCACTGTCTCACTGCCTCTCAACAACAGTTGATTGCAACCATTTATAATTTCAAGTGACCCATTCAAATATAAAAAGGCAGTCTCAGAAATGTGGCTTTACAAATACTGTCTTACCTCTAAGTTTACATTATGAGATTTTTGTGATAGTGATAAAAGACAAACTTAATCTATGTGAACATACTTACTACCAGAATGGCTACAGTATGCATGCATGACTTGCATAGGTTCTCACATACTAGGTGGTGTTTAGTGCATATAACTATGTTAAGTATTTAATTCTAAATGTTTTTTTGAATGTGATCAAACCTATATTGTCTATATGTCATCATACATCACAATTTTTACTACAGCTATCTGTACAATTTTGGAAATTTGTAGACTTTTAAATGCCAATCTAAGTTGATGCTACTTATTTGAGCAGCAGGTGTATTATATACATTGCTACCGTCAAAAAAGAATCTCTAATTTATTAATTATTCAGCATCTTTCCTCTATTTGCACACAATTTAATTCTGAAATCAAGAATTGCTAATAAAACAATCTAGATACAAATTAAACTATTCACAAACAATTCCATAAATAAACTTTGATTAAAACATAAAACACTGAAATACTTAGTATGTTGACACTACTGATTTTATGAACATGTAAACAGCATTCACACTATGACAGAGAGCAATTATTCCTCAGACTCATTTTGTTCTAGCTTTATTTGCTTCAACCAAGGGTGCTGAAGGCACTCATAAGCAGTGGCTCGCCGATTAGGGTCAAAGTCCAGCATAGGCTTCAGAAAATCAGCAAATTCCTCTGCATCCCTTAGACTCCACTCATACTTTTCAGTGAGAACAGATACTAAGCCCCATGGTTTTAGCCCAGTGATATTTCTTAGTTCACCTTTTTTATTGAAAAATATTTTTGAATATTTTCCTGATGCCGCAATTCTTTTAGGAATGTCTCCAAGAAGCTCAATAATGTGAGCCAGATGATCTTCATCACGACTATACCCATCTCCTGAGTGTGGCTCAAAAAGATAATCTCCAGTAGCTAATTCAAAGGCCATGCAGGCTGTGCTCCATATATCGGCAGATGTACCATAACCTGCACTAAGTAAAACTTCTAGGGAACGATACTGTCTTGTTTGGATATCTTCAGTAAAGTGTCGATGAACCCAACAGGCATTACCTAAGTCTGCTATTTTAACCTCCACTTCACACACATCAAATGCAGGGTCAGGTTTTTTTTCTAATGTTTTACCTTTGTTTTGTGAATTAAAGGAAGGTGGAGTATCTGTCATCTCCCCTTCTGACATAGGAGTGCTAGGATCATCTCCACATCCATACTGCTTACTTCTGACCTGAACTGCCTCAGCATCAGTATCGAAAACATCATCGTCTGTTCTTTGCATATCATTACACCCATTTATGTTAGTGTCATTCTCAGAGCGCGTGTTTTCTATTACACTAACTTCCTCTGGTGTTTGGGGAGAGTCATCATTATCTTGGGACATGGGTGCCGACTCACTATTATTACCCGTCTTTTTTTGTTCTTCCATTTCTTCTATTTGTTCCATTTGTTTTTTAAGAAGCATTGATTGACGTTTAGCTTTTTTCTTTAACTTCTTCTTTTTATTTCTACTCATTTTACCTGTGACAACCTGTTCCTGAAATTCCTTTGGTGCAGTGCTGATCAAGGAATGGGGTAATCTGAGCCCCAAGGAATGTAGCTCAGTAGCTTCAGCTGCCAATTTACGAATATATGCTTCATCAACACACACTAACACATTTTCAGGTTTAATATCCGTATGAATTATTTTACATTTAGTATGGAGGTAATCTAAGCCTTCCAGTACTTGGCGTATAATAGTTTTCACATTTTCACGGGGAATGCCTCTATAATTAGACTTTAGTATCAATTTTAACAGGTGATGCCCTAGGACTTCAAACACCATACACACATGTGTTCCATTCACCCCTGTAATTTTAAAATCATTAAGCAATTGAACCGTTTTATTTCTCTTGGGATCCGTTGGATCACTGTCACGAACAGCTTTCAATATTTTGATTTCATCTAAAGCTGTTTCTGTAAAATGAGGCGCAGACTTAACAACTTTCAAGGCGACAAATCGCTTGTCAACGAGATCCCAACACAGCCACACTGTAGAAAAATGACCCCAACCCAACTTCCTAGTGACGTGGTAGCGATTCAGGAATAGGTCTCCAATTTTGACAGGATGGTATCCACCCTTACAGTAGTCGGCGCTGTCTTCTTGTTCTTCGTCGTCACTGGCATATTGCTCGTCTTCGTCCTCCTCAATCGTTTCATTAGAAGAACTATGTGTCGGTTCAAGACGATTCTGATTTTGATTGCGCAGCCCGTTTCCTTGTCCACCAGCGCCGTGGTCTTCCTCACGATTTTTCTTCTTTCCGAGTTTATGCCTTTTCTTTTTCGCCTGAATGGCGAGTACCCTTCTGTTTACATCTGATTTAGAACTCATTTAGTAAATTAAAACACTTTCAATAAGTTCCAATATAAATAAATTTATCTTTTCATCTCAATCTTTTTGTTTGAGTATGGCGGCCGGTTTCAGACAGAACAAAATGCGCTCGAACATGAACCGCTCTAGTGTTACCGGCAAAAAAATATTCATAGATAAAATATGTTTTAACTATCCTATTCTTTATTAGAAATTGTTTCAAACCTATGTATAAATAATGTTTTTATATATAAAAAAAACAAGCAGATTAGTTTTAATAATAATGATTATTTAAAATTCGATTTATTTACTATAAACCTTATGCTAAATACATAGATCTTTGGTATGAGCCATATACGCATAGTTCTTACTTTCCAATTCGAAAGAGAAATTGACCTTGTAATATACTAAAATATATATTATATACCTAATTATAAAATAAAACTTTGTAAATGTAACAGCATCTATATTTTCAGGTTCAAAAAATAATATTAATCAATGTAATTACATTATTAATTCTTATAAATATGTAAAAAAACATAAAAGGTGTCTTTTATTAATAGTTTTTATTTATATTTTAGTTTTTCTATTTTAAAATATTAATAAATCTATTTAAGTTATTAAAATAGTAAAATAGATAGATTTTAAAAAAGTAAATAGATTTATCTCAATTTATGCTCAGGATATCTAATCTAAATAACTTATTGATTTCAAATTTGTAATTATAATTAATAAATACAAATAGAATCATAAAGAATAAATTATTAAAAAATAATACTCGAATATAAATAGTAGCCCTGTTTATTATACTTGCTTAAAGTTATATTTGACATCAATTTCTTAAGTTTGAACTGTTGGTAAAGTTCGTTTTTGTTCTTTGAAAGACATTCCTTTGACGGGCAATAGAATAAGACCACCGATCGTTATAAATATTCCAGCAATATAAAAGGACACCGTGAATCCATATACATTTTTAAGTACACCTGCAACTGGAGTGCTAATTAAACTACCAATGCCCTGAAACAATAAAACAATCCCTGTAGCATTTGTTAAATTATCCAGCCCATACAAAGTTACTAATACCATACTTCTTAAAGAAGCAACACTTGAAACAAAGAAACCAAAAATAAAACAATACAAATATTGATAATATAAACTAAATGACAAGTTTGAAGCCATCGTGCTGATTCCCGATATTAACATAGCAAATACATACACATATAGCGGATCAAAATAACAGGCGACAGCCCCTAATATCAACCTGCCTGCAGCATTAGAAAAGCCTATAACACTCACAAATAAAGAACAATGCTGGGGATCTAGGCCAGCTTCAATATTTTTCTCTTGTATGTATACATAAGGAACTAAAAACCCTACATAAATTAACATGCCAGCAAAGCATAAACACAAAAATGATTTTTTCTTCAATAGTTTAGGGTCCATCATTGTTGCAAGCACTCTTCTAGCAGCTGTTGTAAATACTCCTCTTCTTTCTCGTAAGTCTATAGCTGTTGCTGCTCTGGAGACGGCCAACTGATATTCTAAACCAGTTTTGGATGTTTCTGTTGTCATCTTACTTTTTTGGTAAACTGGAAGTTTATCTAATTTGCCATCGTAAAATACATCATCTCGATACATTGGGCGAGATTGGGGTACATGTTGATCCCAATTACATAAACGACCGCAACAACCAGTTTTTTTAGGCGGTTCTACAGTTACTGTTATTTCAATGGTCTTTTTATCTTGAATACTTGTTCTTGACATAATAGACTGAAATTGTTTTAACTGTCTAGGACTAATACCACCCTGAGGAGCATTTGCAGTTAATGTTAATTTAGATACTGCTCCCGTTGACGGACCAGGTTGAGCATCTGATGTAAATTTATTGTCATCTACTACAGCAGCTGCAGTTGGAAAATTCAAATTTGAAACGGCACAAAATAAGCGTTCGGTAGCTGTGGGCACTAGTCCTTCAGCCTTGGTACGAGACACCATGGGACGTACTGCAGCAGTTGATAAACTTGGTAAATAGGTAACAGTACGTGTAGGGTCCTCTGTTGTCTTCGCAACTGTAAATGAGAGTAAGGGTTGGAAGGTCATACCCAAAAAGTAAGTTATACCAAGAAGCCCGGAGTGCAATAGTGTAACAGTTCGCCATCCAGCTAATTTGACCAAGTAGGTGTTTAATGGATAAAATACCATGATACCTATACTTGAACCACATGTTGCTATAGCCAACGCTAGCGAACGTAACTTTTCAAAATAGAATCCTACAACAAGACCGGCTGCCATATTAATTAGACAGTAGCCAAAGCCTGCGAAACAGCCATAAAATAAACAAAGTGATGGATAGTTGGTTGAAAAATAAGAAATGAACAAAGATAACGAGCTAAGTACAGATCCCGACATTATACAAGATCTAAAACCAAAACGATTGATAAATGCGGAAGCCATAGGACCTGCAATAAAATAAATCGCTATTGCCAAAGAGTTCACAAAAGCTATAAAAGAATCTGAAATATTAAAATCGTTCGACATATCTTTTATCAAACTCCCAAAAGTGAAGGTTACTCCATCTAATATAAAAACACTTAAAAATGAAGCCGCAACTACAATCCAACCCCATCCACCTTCTTGGGGCACTAATATTTGTGCAGCTATTTCAGTTTCTTCACCGCCTTCAAGATTATCGGGTCGACTTACTATTCTACTTGGTGTTAATATAATACTCTTTTGATTTTCAGTTTTCACAAGAATTGGCTTAGGAGACATCTTCTTTCACATTTGAAAATTATTTTAGTTCGTTTACTGCTTTTGATAATTGGTCAATGAAGTCATCATTATGAGAAAAAGAAACAACTTAAGCTATATTGTGAATTACGTAATTCAGCTGCTTTAAATTAAATTGATTTATTTGTTTACATAATTATTAAACATCAAATTATTGTCAATAACTGCTTTTAAGATGCTTAAATAGTTTATATATAGTCTCATAAAAATGTTATATATAATAAGAAAGATATGTATGAATATGTATATTATATACTTGTAATTTTATATGTATTGATAATATATTTTATTTATTGATATACGTATTTTATATTTACATTTATTTATTTGTTTGGTTAAATCATAGATTAATGTTATTTTATTTATTATTATACAGCACCACCTACCTCATATCCTGAGTTATTACTAACATCGTTGGTTGCCTGGAAGAGATCACTATGTAGCGTCGCCAAAATCGTATGCTTTTATTTGTTGTATGTATGTTTTGTATTTTTAACTCTTTGTGGCGTACAATAAAGTATAAAGTAAACTAAAGTAATTATGATATTTTATACTTTATTTAAAATCATATTTAATTTTTTTATTTTGTATAAAACTATATTTTTAAAATAAAGATTTTATCAAGGTATTAATGATTAGTTAGCATAATTTATAGTTAAAGTTGTAACATGAAAAGATAAATCGGAATATTATATATGTATTTTTAATAGGACATATAATAATTTAAAATGTTTTTAAGATCAACGCTGTAGGTCTGCATCTGACACTGTTTAATAAAAAAAAACTAGGATTTCGCTTCGTTTGACTTTGACAGTCAATTTGACAGAATACTGTACGTTTAATGTTGTAACGAATTTTGGAGGGAAATCAGATATTTTTAATCCGTATAAAATAGTATTCATTTTATATAAATTATCATAAGCAATGTCTCAAACAACACTTACAACTTTTTTTAATAGTAGGAAGAGACCAGCTACCGATGATATCGTAAGTTCTAAACACAAAATTGCCCACATCGATCGTACGACAGAATGTGCTACAAAATCTAAGAAAAATCTTATACCAAAGAACTTTGAACAAGGTACAGTAAAAGATAAATTGAACACCAATATTAAACAGTCGAATGCAATCTCTAATAAAATCAATTCAGAATTAAAACAAAACGTAAATGTATCTGAAGCAGCAGGAAAGAATAACTTAGCGGAGAATCCAAAGAATGTAG
The DNA here is from genome assembly GCF_905147045.1 of Nymphalis io. NCBI lineage: Eukaryota > Metazoa > Arthropoda > Insecta > Lepidoptera > Nymphalidae > Nymphalis > Nymphalis io. The sequence continues at coordinate 7,970,642 of NC_065903.1, forward strand.
AGGCTTTTTCAAAAAAAGTAAACGCTGCAAATATTGTTAAAAATAATGACCCCTCCAAAATTCAAAGTGTTGATTTGGCTAGAAAAGAGCTAAGCCTTGGTGATATCAAAAAGAGGTTAACGGGAAGTAGTAGACTAGCTGAACTAAGAGCAACGGCGGATCGTCTTAGCAAAGGTATTCAACAGCTCAAAGATACAACTGAAAAGAAAAATCTGAAAGAATTTAAATCAATTGATGTGGATGTCCCCCAGAGGTACGGATTTTATTTATTAGTCTACTTTAATATACATAATTTTTTAATCTAACAATTGTTCTGTATCATTGTAGTCCAAGCAAGAAATCAATAATTCGCAATGATTTGATGTCACCTAAGAAGGAAACAATTACAGAAGTTTCTCAACAGAGGCTTTTTCTATCTCCTAGAAAAGTAGTTGTCAGCCCTATCAAGAGCCCCAGCAAGGTTTGTTATATATGTAATTGGAATTCAATTAATTTTAAATCATAGTTCCAAGAAATAAAAGTTTTTCAAATGTTTAACACTAGATTTTAATAAATTAATATAATTGCAGGTACCAGCATACATACGACATGCATCTCTTGCATCTTCTACTCCTAGCTTAAATCTACCTCATCACTATAGGTTTTTAGCTGAGTTATTCCGTAGCATGGAAACAGCTGTCACACTTCTATATAATAGGAAGGAAAAGATAACTTTTAGCAAACTGAAGCCATCTGTACAAGAAATGCTTAAAAGAACATTTTCTGAGAAACATTTGGCTCAAATAAAGCATTTAGTTCCAGATTTCTACAATTTTGAAGTCCAGAAAGTGAAAAATTTCAGTACATCATCCCACAAAGACACATTTGAATTGATAATTTCTCCTAATTTCCCGAATGACATCAAAATGATTAATCCTCTAGTACAACTAGAACGACGAAGATATTTCTATGATACACTCTTACAAGTGGTTAAGAAGCATCATGCCCAATTCTTGGCATCTCTTGACCCACCAATTGATATACCAGATAACAAATTGGTTCGTTGGCATCCTGAGTTTGACCTGGAAAAAATTCCAGAAATAGAATGTGCCAAGTTGCCTGAAATGCCTAATACTGAGAAATATTCTTCAGCTCAAGATGTTCTTGCCAAAGCAAGGGAATTGTTTAAATGTAACACAAAGATGGAAAGGGCACTGGAGAAACTTGCACAGGCCAAAGCAAGAGGCTTAACTGAACAAGAAAAAGCTGTAACAGGAATAAATGATACTCCAGTTACAAGAAATATTTCAACACAAGCAAGTCAATCAACAAGTGGAGTACAAATCTTAAATCCGGCACTTCGCAATTTGCCAACCGCTTTATTAGAGAAAGTAAAGGCTAAACAAGCAGCTAAAGCCCTTGAAGCTATGACAAGATCTACTGAATATGAGCAAAACTATTTAACCTATAGTAGACTTCCTGATCTTGCTAGGACCTTGAGAAACATTTTTGTTACGGAAAGAAAAAATGTTTTAGCGCTGAATGTTGTTCTGTCTAAACTAGACAGCAGTTTTAAGTCTAATGTCTCTGCTAGTGATTTACACAAAGACATTAAACTGATAACAGAAGAGGCTCCTGAGTGGATTAAACTACATGATATTAGAAACACTACTTATTTAAAATTGGATAAAAATACAGATTTAAAAGTCATTACTTCCAAACTAGAAAATGCTGCAGCCAAATACAAAACAAATTAGATTTAATTGATCAATGACTGATTTTAATAACACATAGATTTAATTATGAATAAGAATACAAATTGTATTTATAATTAGTTTTTATCTCTATGTGTAGTCAACTTAATATATTGTTAGCTGTAATAATATTTAATAATTAGGAATATGACATGAAATTTATTATCTTAAGTTTTTTTTTGACATCTATTTGTAATTATTATAAGACAAACATTTTTGTATTCAAATGGTGATGATGCAAGCAATTGTATGTTTCTTTTGACATTATGCAATTTTGTTGACATCTCATTTTCTTGTATAAAATTTACAATAGGTATTATAAATGTGTCTTTTCTTCTTTCATCAAGTTTTTTTTTTTAGTTACAATCATTGACGAGTTTCGACAAGTTTTTCTGAAACTCTGATGATACTTAAAATGAGTGTTCCGATTAAATTCTTTAATAAATGAGTCGTAGTTTCATTTTCAATAGCATAACTATTTATAAAATTTTAATAATAAACTACATACTTAATCAGTCTACATTAAAAGTATATAGGCCTTGAATAATTTTGTAGGCTGGTGCTAAAAGTGCCAAAGTACATTTTTGAATAAAATTAAACTAAATTTTGCCATTTAAAAAATAATCTATTTGTGCTGAATGGCTAAAGTTTAATATTTCGCAAAAAGGCCATATATAAAACAACCAACATCTGTTCGTGGTTTTTATTCCGATTGTCAAAATTAAGGGTTATTGATATTGACCCATATAAATAAGTGGTGCTAACATCACTACCTAACTACCTACATCACGAATGTAGTATAATTCAGGTTGGCAGTGCAAGTGTTAACAAATACATGCAGTTTCTAATTACGGTTTATTGAAGTAATTTCATTACTTTTAAAAGACTAATAGTAAAATAAGGTGTAATTTATTTATTAATGTAATTAGTAAATGCTTAGAATGGAAGTATCCATTATCTAATTAACTCGTTTAGTAAAATAAATATTAAGACAATGAATAGAAAATTATACAAATTTCCTTGCCTAAATATTGAAAAATAATAATATTTTAATGTACATAAATAAAACAATAGTTGTAGCTGTATATTTTTATTTACTAAAATGATAGATCATTACGAATAAGATGTTTACGTTGTTTATATTTTCAGTGACACTCAAACGACATGTACTGCTGATTAAGTCAGTTTGGTTATCTTGACCTAAATTCTGAAATTTATGTTTACTTTAAAATATCTAAATCAATTTTAAGAAAAATATAATGTTTTTAACATACATATACAATTTCAAAATAACAATCAAATAAATAATATAATACAAATATCACTTTAGATAGTAAAAATAACTTTGTTTATAAAAAAATACATAAACGGACATGTAAACAAAATGTTAAACCAGAAAAGCACATTTTCTACTCAAATGGTGATAAGATAAGTAAGTAAAAATCCTGACTATATTTTAGAGACAAAAAAGTAAAGTAACATATTTCTTTTGAAGAGGTCCTTACTTCTGTATATGGTTGGTAGATACACATGTGGAAGAAGAAATTTATACATATGCAGCTTTCCTCACGATGTTGTCCTTCGCCATTGAGCACAAGATGAATTATAAGTTATGAATTGTAAGTTTGCACCCTAATCATAGATGATTCAGAATCTAGGCTTTTTTTTAAATTTTAGAATCATAAAGTACAATATGTACAGGCCCATGTACCTTGTACCTCTGTATGCTTTATTCTGATTTGTTGGTCTAGAATTCTAAACTATGTGACTCAAACATCTAGGTTTGGACCTTGGACAGTCACTGGGGCTTCAAAAAGATAGGAGAGATTTATCTTCTTCCGGATCCGAAGGTAGGAGGTGCCATGCGTAAACTAAATCTCGGGGGATCGAGGGTATAATTTCACCGCCTTTATGCTGATGTCGTACGATCAATGGCCCTCTACCGCGACGCCCGTTTGGTCACAAAAACTTTCAGGTGTCCGCCGCAGCATAACTAAGATCCAAAGCTTGCGGTGGAGAATGTTCGGTTCGTGGAATCGGGGATATCGAATGATGACCTACGAGACGACAATCGTCGTCCTCGTCGACCAGGAAATTATAAAACAAATCGATCGAGTTATTTAATGTATAATGTTATGATGGCCTTGAATAATTATGCTATCAACAAATAACCCAAATTATTTAATATATATATATTATATATTGATACAATGCTATATTAAAGTGTGGTTCATTTGTTTTTGCCATTTTTAAATGTGTAATATCAAGTAATTAATTTTCATTAAGTAGCTCATAATTAGGACATCCAAGTTTGTAGCCATTGACAAATTTCTCCATAATGTCATTAGGTATTAGATACTGACTCACTGCTGGATCTTTAAGCATGTTATCTATATACTGCATCTGAAATAAAAAATGCAAAGTAATTATGATAAAAAAATCCCAAATTAAACTAAAATCCCAATGTAAATTGTATTTTAGTACATTTAATAAATGTAGATAAAAAATAAGAAATGTAGGTATATATAGTGCGGTTTTAGTTATAAACCAGTTTATTAAGAAAACAAAAAATACAAACCAATAATGGATATTTAAGTGGATCTATTTTGATTCGATGATCACCATTTTTATAGCCCTGCACCCTTTCAAACCACGGCCAAATCATATAATCGGCATAACCTGGCTCAGCTCCACCCAAAAATGTAGTATCACGACTTTTTAACTGATCCTCAATAAACTTTAAAGCTCTATGATATGCTTTCACTGTCTCGTCAGTAATGGTATCTGGTGCTGTAACTGCTTTGAAGAAAATTGTCTGAATCTAGGAACGAAATATAAATCAATGAATAATCTTAAATTGACTATTTAAAAATCAATTGATCTACAACTTCATATAAAACCTAATTATTTTATTTTAATGCAACTTGACGGAAAAACAGCTTGGATTATACTTTAATATATTGTAGAACAGTTTTCAGACCAGAAATAAAAGATTTCTCAAAATATACAATAGACTTAAGGTTCACTAAAACCTTTACTAGAAACAAACACACCACAACAAAACAAACAGGTTTACGAAAAATTACTTTCAAAAGTTTTAATTGTACTTTGAGGAAATGCTTACAGCTCCGGTGGTTTCGACAGTTATTTTGTCAAAAGCTTTCTTGACAGGATCCTTAGGTAATAACGGTCGCTGAGGATACACCTCATCTAAATATTCTACTGTTATTAAACTCTCGTAGATGCACACATCTTCCTTTATTTCTATCGATGGTACCTTACCTGTAATATAATTTGGAAATTTGGTAAATTTACTTCAGAATATAAAAGAAAAAAATATGATACTTATTAGTATTTAATAATATAGTATGTATTGTTATATTTATTTTATTTAAATGGGATTTTTATTTTATTTTTTAAAACGATGTGCACTCAACTTTATAATGTATAAAATTAAAATATAAAAACACATTACAAATTTATTATTATTTAAAACAAATAAAATCATTTTATCACATATTTATTTAATAAATTAAGATAAATAAAACGTTTCGAAGCATGAAAAGTTTCATAGGAAGATACTATACAATACAACGCAATATTATATACGGCCAAATTTGCCGGATACCTACTTATTTTCGATCATAAACGATATAAGTTTTTTTATTCAGATTTCACCTATAATATTTTTTAGAGAAATAATTGATAAGTTTTGAAGATAAATTATTAAACCCGGATGAAACACGGTGGTATCGGTAAGTTTAATTACATTAAGCTCGAAGGTTTTTTATTATAAAACATTATATTATAAATAGACAAAACATTTATTATGGAAGTCCAAATCTTTATATCCGTAATAGTGTACGTGCTTTACGGTGAAGGAAAACATCGTGAGGAAACCTGCACGTGTCTAATTTCACTAAAATTCTGCCACATGTGTATTCCACCAAACCGCATTGGAGCAGCGTGGTGAATTACTCCACCACGCTTCTCCAATGCGGGCTTCTCCAAACCTTCTCCTCGAAAAGAGGAGAGGAGGCCTTTAGCCCAGCAGTGGGACATTCAAAGGCTGTTACGGTTCCCGAATGAGGTATTCTTTCTATACTTTTATTCTCTATCCATATATTCATAAATCTCATTATCTGCAACCTCAAATTCTCTAACCATCTACGAATATATGCGACGACTTTTAGCTAAGATAATTTTATATGAATTAAAACAAATGGTTGCCTAATTAAATAATCACACAAAGCTTTCGAAGCGCCCTGACGATAGTACATCGTGAGGGCGCTTTGAAATCGAATCGTCATCAACATCTTCGATGTAGCGTAATCTTCCTTCATCGAAACATGTCTAACATTTTTCGTTAAATAACGTAAACTTAAAAAAAACCACTATTAGTTATATAGTACTTACAAGTTTATTTATAATTTGAATGTATTATTCGATAAGTTATAGAACTTTTACATGATGAGAGATCGTTAATGTTATGTTATACATTTTATGACAAATAACAAATTATGTCAACATATATAATTGTAAGAATTACAGCATTTACCTTAAATAAAAAGATTTTCTGATATAATGTACTTATATAATTTAGTTTCTGAGCTATAATTATTATTAGCGCTGTATTAAAGTTACAGTTCTTTATAAATATATTTGAAAGATGAATAGAAGCGCTAGCTTGCATTAGACCATCTGTCTTTTTTTGAGTGTTCAATTGAATTGCGTGGTCACTATAAACCGGTTGTATTAAATTATTTTAACCACAGAGACCAAATGCCTTACCTACCCAAAGCACTCTTCCTTATCAACCATTCCGGTTTTTCAACGAGATTAATATTCACCACCTCATAGTCGATTTGCTTCGCGTTTAGCGCCAAAATCGTGCGCTGAGCGTACGGACAGTAACGCATATTGTATATTCTTAATTTTCCATTGTAAGGTGGAAGAGGATCACCTAGAAAATAGATCTTATTTAAGAACACAAAATGATACCGTAGGTAGTTTCTAAAAATGGTGAATTCATGAAACATTAAATTTAAGATTAAGAAACATTAAATTTAAGCAAATTTAAGATTTTTCTTTTAAAAAACTGTTTTTTATAAATAGGTAGGTACTACAAATTTGTATTCATTGGATAACGGTAAAATATATAAAAATAAAGGATAATGGGGAAAGATTTTAATTACACATTAATTCATAAAACTTTTCCTTACAATCAGTTTATTAATTTAATTTTGAGATAAATAGTTACAGATTCATCTAAGCATCCTATATACAAACAATAATTGGCATGCTAAGAAGTGAATAACATAATTACGTTTGCGGAGGAAGACTACGTGCTCTTTGTTAGTTCAGTGTAGATCATTATTTTTTCTTTGTTATTATAACCTTAGAATTTTATTATTAGAATACCTAATATAGTATTTCACTAGAAAATTATATTACTAATCGCAAAACATACTTAGCTTACAACATTAATTATACTGTATACTAATTAGAAATCATATGTGTACCTTTTTTTAAATGTTTTGTGTTGAAATTGATACTTCCAGTTATTGCTTTTGCAGCCATGTTGCGATACGGCAGGACGTATTCTAATAATTGACCAACTGGGGCCAACACTTTATAAGACGAGACAAGTATGTGCATGGCAAAACTTAATGTGGACATTATCATGATGACTGGGCTATTATCTTTTAGTAAACAATCTTATCTAACGAAAATAATTCAGCTATTTTTTCTATAATTCGGCTGTCATTGAATTTAATCATAATATTACATATTATTATTTAATATTACTTTAAATCAGTTTATATGTTTAAGTTAATTCGTATTGTTTACGTAGTGACTCATGAGTCATGACTGACATTTAAAAACTACACCTTTACTTGACTTGATATATTAATAGTATACTTTTAGGGTTGTTACAAATTGCTTTATTTGCAGTTATTAAACTACAACTTGTTTCGGAGAAATGAGACTTAAGAGTATAATTTCAAGGTAAAATTATTATACTGCAATATTTGAGTGAAACGTTTCTGACGCAATAACGTTTTACTTCTGTCAAACAAATTTACATGTGCCATAAAACTGTAAATCTTAATAATGATCTAGTTCTTATAAATCTGTACTAATAATTACATTAGCAAATAAATCTTATAGGCTAATGTATGTAGGCATGGGCGATACAAATCGTATATAGATACAATATCTATATATCGGTACAAAATCTAATATCTAGATATCAGAGCGCACAGTATCTATATATTCGGATATCCACCGATATCGGTTTTGTATACTCTGCATACAGTATATCCGATATCGAATATCGTTGTAAATTTGTAAATATCAATTGTCAAACGAGTAGGCGCGAACGCGAGTAGGATTGTTAGTGAAATGTCGATATATCGAACTTATTATTTAGAAATCTATATTTAGTACTATTTATTATTATTATGTTATTTATGTTTATCTATATCTTAGAGCGAAAAGATATATATCTCTTTTTTCTTCTTAATGATATATTTTTTTTTTTTATAGTAAAGGAAGGCGGACGAGCATATGGGCCACCTGATGGTAAGTGGTCACCAACGCTCTTAGACATTGGCATTGTAAGAAATGTCAACCATCGCTTACATATCCAATGCGCCACCAACCTTGGGAACTAAGATTTTATGTCCCTTGTGCCTGTAATTACACTGGCTCATTCACCCTTCAAACCGGAACACAACAATATCAAGTATTGCTGTTTTGCGGTAGAATATCTGATGAGTGGGTGGTACCTACCCAGACGAGCTTGCACAAAGCCCTACCACCAGTATAGTTTGCGCAAGTCTAATATTTAATAATTACATATTTCTATATTGTATTTGATTTAATAAAAATATAATCGGTTTCAGAACAATTCATAAATACGACTCACGCTTAGGTTATCTGTTGATAATTTTTAAAATATCGGATATTCGATATCTACGTAGACAGAGAAACAAAGTTTAGTTTCTCTGTCTATGGATATCTAGGTATTTTAACCGTTAAGGATATTATGATATTTTTACTGGTATCGGTTGTTTGACCTTGGGTGTCATTTTAGAAATTGCTATTATTTTTATGATCTATTTTATTTTCGCGGTCGCATTGTTAGGTTTGTAATTTAATTACTCGCTTTTTTTCTAAATTTTAGGTGTTTTTCGTAACTCATGTATTTTTTCTTGTTTAGGTAGATGTATATAATAATTTATCATGTGTGTCAAATAATGTACATATTGTATTGAACTTTTCAAGGAAATGAGGTATTTAGGGCAAGTGTTCATATTCATTAAATGTAATTTTAAAGAATGATTTTTAGTTAGATTAATGTTTGTGTTAAATACAATGAAGAATTGTCTCGTCCCAATACGAGCGTAATTTTCGATAAATTCAACTGTAGGCAAAAAAGACAAGGGCTCTTCAGGCATTTTACAGATATTTTTAAAAGTCAAATTAGATCAAAAGAGATACGAGTTATTACTCTTTCGGCAACAGTTAGAAGAGATGTATATACGAAGAAATGAACTTTTAAATACGCCGGCATTACAGAAAAACATCGCTATTACGCAGTTAGTCATAAGCCTGAAAAAAGTATGAAGGAAAGTTCATTTCGCTGATTTTCAAATTCGGAACTGCAACATATCTATTAATAAACAAATATTTACTTATTTAACCATGTCATTATCAATAACAAAAATAAACCAATACATAATATATGCGATAAACACAAATATTTATTAATATTAATCTGATATCATCTGGTACTGATTCGATTTCCAAGTACCATAGACTCGATACAATATCTAGATATTGAAATATATAGATACGATATCCGATATTCAAAACCGATATCTAGATACGATACAATATCGCTTCAAAGCGATATTACCCATGCCTAAATGTATGTGTATAAATATGGCTTCGATGCTAGTGCACTATGGATCCTGAGATTCCAATTTCCAATCATTTCTAAACATTTTTTATATAAAAAAAAATATTTCTAATTAAAAATAATAAGATTATTTATTTGCGTACGCGAAAGTCTACAGATACTTTGCTCGCACTTTACAGTTTTTGTACAATGAATGAAAAAGCCTAAGGTATGTTTTTCAACATAAAAAATAATTAAAATTTTGAAGTGTTTATAAGTTGTTAGGGGAACAGGAGTAACTAGTTACTTATGTAAGTAGTCGTCCCAGTTACTATTTGTGCATCTAAGACCTACGTACTTTGTAACTGCTTTAATTCGCTACTTAAGTAGCGAAACAAAATTGACAGATGGTGCATTCATTGTGTTTTTTGTTCAATTTTCGCTTATTCTTACGTTAGAAAACGATTCTACGTTCTCTGTCTATGGTAGACAGAGAAACTGAGTTAATTTCTCTGTCTACGATGTAAAGTGAAGATTTCAGATTGTGATTGTGAAGTATGCTCTGAAGTTTGAATTGTACGTTGACAACTTTATATAACATATGTAAATATGTCAATTATTTGTGTGCCTATAATAGAGAATAGTCCTTTCTATAAACAATTGCATGGCTTAACATAACGACTCTATTTAATGCCACTGAGCCATACAATTAATGCTACTTTAAAAATAAGCTATAATATAAAGCTAAAGAGAGATTTCGCAAACTTCACATTAAAAATATCACATACATGCACGAATCCACACTTTAAATTTTTTGCTTATATTAAATAAACAAAAAATTAAGTGTGGATAGTAAAAATATTGTAAAAAGACAAGATATATTAATCAACTCAACTTAAACGACATAATATTTGATAGTTTTTTTTTAAGTTAGAGATTGACCATTAATAAATTGCATTATCTATATATTATACCATAAAAAAATATTCAGAATACGTATATAATTTGTTTCACATTGTTTTGATAAAGTGGAAATAAAAGTACTTTAAACTTATTTTTTTATGGATGATTGCCTTTAAGTAAAACATGAGATACGTATGCTTAATTAAAAAGTATAACGGTGCTACATATAAAGATAATTTAATACCATAACATGTTAGCAAATAACATTATCTAATACATTATGTACTAGTCATGATGAATGTAGTTTAATTCTAAAAAATATGAATTTAGGTCAGGCCTGTTAAATAAAAAATGAAACTTTTTTTTTATTAATTTCGTCCTCGACTCCACAGAGTACCACTACGTTTTGTTCGACTCTACGACCACAATATTAGTACCTAGTATATTATACTCTTTGGTCTCTTTGGTCCGATCATTTTTATCATTCATTAGCTAGGTACTTTTAAAGATCTAGCAGAAACAGAAAGTAAAAAACTTCAGTTTTCGACGTTTCATCATTGTCAGTAACTGCCTTTTTTTCGATTTCTAGTTTGTACTTTCTCATCCCGTACTAATAATAATACACTGAATAAATACTTTCTACACAAATATAATAAGAAACCTAATAATGTCGGAAAAACATTTGCAAACGGGTAAGTGACAATTATATTGCATATTTTTACTGATAATTGATAACATTTTCAATTTATCAATTTTTACTTAAAGGAGACGACCTTCCATCGCACAATGGAAAATTGCGTTTGTTTGCGATGAGATTCTGCCCATATGCTGAAAGAAGTGTTCTTGTACTAAATGCTAAAAAAATCCAATATGACTTAGTTTTTATCAATTTGGATCACAAGCCAGAATGGATTTTTAATTATAGCCCCAAAGGTATGTAACACCAATAAAAACTATATTACATGCTACTCACAGGGGTAAACTTTTCTTCAACACCTTTTAGTGCTTAAAACAAATAATTATATTCTATTGTAGGCACTGTTCCCGCCTTAGAATATGAGCAGGGAAAAGCCATATTTGATAGCAACATCATCAATGTATATCTTGATGAAAAATACCCTGAAGTATCTCTTCAGTCATCAGATCCGCTAAGACGTGCTCAAGATAAAATGCTTGTGGAGCAGTTTGCAAGTGTAAGTCACATTTTTTTTTTATTTTTACCATTTTAAAATAACTTCTTGTATTTTCCTATTCAAAATTGTTAAGTTTATAAATTAACACTTACTTGTCCTTACTAGACTCAGTCGGCATACTATACAGCTGCTTTCAATGCTCAAGCTCTTCAACCGAATATGGCTGAAAATTATCACAAGGGTCTGGAGTTATTGCAAAAAGAAATTAAAGCCCGTGGTACTAAATTTTTACATGGAGATGAACCAGGCCTAGTTGACTATACCATCTGGCCATTCTTGGAACGTTTTGAAGCTTTACCTCTACTGGGCAAGACTGAGTTTGCTATTGAAAAGTCTAAATATGAAGTTTTGGTAAGTAAAAAAAATATATTTGGTAGTTGAGTAATTGCTACAACTGATAAGTAATATTTTGATAACCTTTTTTTTAATTTATATGTGCTGAGGTTTCATATTAGTTGTGTGGTAGAAAAATAATATTTTTTTTATTTTTATATAATTACAGTTCATTTATAAGTAAGGGAATAATTAATAGACTATTTTAAGCTTAGTATATTCTAAAATTACCTTGTAAATTACAGTGCACAGTAAAATGAAATATGCTTTATTTTGTTTAAAAACTATTTAAGCAAACATGAGTTAAATTAAAACATGACTCATCAAATTCTATTACCGCACTCACACCTGTCTCCTTTTTTAACAATTGTAAGGCAAGATTTTATTGTTGATTTCTTAGTTGGGTGGTGGGCCCTCAGTCCCATCCCCAGGGTTAGATTGGAACTATTCAAACATTCATAGTTATGATAAAACATATAAAACAAAAAAAAATCATTACAGACCAATTACATGGATGCCATGAGGAACGTGCCAGCTGTCAAGTCTTATGCCTTAGCTGCAGATACTCACGCTAAATTTACCGAATCCCGAATTAAGGGAGATGCTAACTATAACATGTTGGATTCAAGTGCAGTATGCTGCATGCGCCCAAGGAAGAAGAAGGAATAAACTATGAAACTTGTTACAAATATTATGTATTTAAAAAGTACTTACTCATGTTAAAAATATTATTGGTGCATTTAAATTGTAATAAAAGTACAATTTTATGTAAGATGTCTCTTATTTATCATGATTGGTGTCTAATTACACCAATTATACACAATTACAAAAATGAAGCAGGTGAAACAGCTGAGATGGCCCAGTGGTAAGAACGCATGAATCTTAACCAATGATTGTAGGTTCAAACCTGGGCAAGCACCACTGAATTTTCGTGTGTTTAAGTTGTGATTATAATTCATCTCTTGCTTGACGGTTGCATTGCATGTCTCTAAATTCACTGAAATTCTGCCACATGTGTATTCCACCAACCTGCATTGGAGCAGCGTTGTGGAATAAGCTCCAAACCTTCTCCTCAAAAAAATGGAGAGGCCTTTGCCCAGCAGTGGGACATTCACAGGCTGTTACTGTACTGTAATGGTGAAGAATAAAAATAAAACACACTACAGTAATGGTTTTTTTACATAAGGTGTAAAGTTTTTTAAATGAATAGTACCACAGCGTCTATTGAAGATCTTTTAATTCAAAATAAAAAAAATAGTATAATAACCAAACTGTATAACTTCATTGCATTCCTAAAATTGGATTATATTAGTTGGGATACTATAAGAATTCAAAAACATACTTCTACCATATCTGTTATATTACGGATTTGCATAATATGGAAACTTTTCCTTCTCTACGGCAATTTCTGATCATATTTATAAATTATAATCTACTTATATACATAAGCTCTTTCTTCAGGTATGACCTCTTAGCAATTTAAACACCACCAAACTAAGAAATATTAATACCTGAAGGCCGTTTCTATATATCTATTACATCGACATTCTCTCCTATTTCGCGCTTGGATGTGTCTGTAATTGACAAAGCATTTTTACCTTTTTTTCGTAGATTGTGTGTAAAAGTGTGTCGCCTAAAACAAAAATCAAGTTTTAACTTTATTTACTTAAATGACCTTTACAGACAACAATCTTTATATAATTAAATGTATGTCACTAAACTAAACGGTCGGATCAATCTTGATAATATTTATGAGTGAGTTAGAGTGGGTTACTGGATGGTTTACATTGGACTCGGTAGGTGGTGCTGTGATGGGGAAGTAAATAACTTATTCCACCCGTATGAAGTCGGAACGGACTGCTTGTAAATAATACAAAAATAATCCATTTACCTATTCTATTTCTATCATAGAATAAAGTAGCACAACAAATTGCAGTCTAAACTCGTCTGGCGTTTTTGCGGTTAGTTACGTTTGTCGCTGCCCGCTGGGTAACCACGTTTGGTTATTTATTTAGGGCATTTTTTATCTCTACTAATTATATTTTGAAATGTTATTCTTATGGCCCTGGCTTGTTTTGTTAACTGTTATCGCAATTTTATAACTACATTCATTTGGTTGTTTTTGTGGTTTCGTTGTTTGTGTATCGGTTTTGAATTTCGACAAATAAAATAGCGTATAAAGATCTGTAAAAGGTTAAAAGACAATAAAAACATTCGTTTTTTATAAAATTTATATTTCACCAAGGATTTACTACACAACCTATATTTTCGTGTACTAAATTAAAATAACCTGTAGGAATAGAATATATCACATTAACATCAACATTTCAAATAATAAATTGAAACAAAATTTCATTAGTTGGGAGATTCATAAATTATTTAGTATTTTTTTTATTTATTTTATTTTATTATGTTATTGAACAAACTCAATACAAATTATACAGTACATTCTACTCCAAAGAAACTGTCACAATATTTATTTATATTTAATCATTTTAAAATAAAATACTCATAAACAAATATAATTTTAAAATACTATTTATGTCACATATTTTAAATGAATTTAAATGAGAATAGACAGCACCATTTTCTAATTTTTTGTGTTACTAATATAATGTTACATTTTTTAAATTTAAATATGTTAATTGTACCAGTTAGTACTGCTGGGCTAAGGTCTCCTCTCCCTTTTGAGGAGAACGTTTAGAGCTTATTCCACCACGCTGCTCCAATGCGGATTGGTAGAATACACATGTGGCGTAATTTCAATAAAATTAGACACAGGCAGGTTTCCTCACGATGTTTTCCTTCACCGTCAAGTACGAGATGAATTATAAACACAAATTAAGCACATGAAAATTAGTGGTGCTTGCCCGGGTTTGAACCCACAATCATCGGTTAAGATTCACGAGTTCTAACCACTAGGCCATCTCGGCTATGTTTAATATTGTATTTTCATATAGAATAGGTGTGGAATTTCATGTTTTATCTTATTTTAAATATAATTGCTGATTACTATTACATTATTTTGTACCGAACTAGCTGCTAATTAAATTATTATGCATCGTGGAATACAGTATGTCCCAAAAAATATGTTAAAACGGGTCTTGGTCGACCATATAACCCTATAGGTTATAATTATTATAAAGGACCATCCAAATCTGTTAAGGCATTTAAAAGTTAAATTGGAATAAAGAAATATACACACATATGATATAGAAGTGTTTTCAGGGATCAAGTACCCTGAAAACAGTCCTTTTACACTTTTTTTTAAGTGGTCGTGTTAAAAATGATTTTGTCCAATGATGACATACGAAAAATGAAATGCTTGAAATGAAAATTTCGATCGAGTCAATTTAGAAGCAACAAAATTTTATATTGTAAATATTGCCATTGGTAACAACACAACAGGGTTTTATGTTTTTAATAACTACATTTTCAAATTGTTAAGCACAATTTGATTTCATTTTTAGATTTATTACAAAATTTTATCGGTTATGTATCATTTATCCGTTCCAAATTAGTTCTGCGAATAGCCGTTAGGGTATGTCCTTGTAAGTAATATTTATAACCTAAGAAAAAGTATTCAAGTCACGTGCCTCGGATATTACAAAAAATAAGGTAAAATATCAATTAATCGCTTATTATAATTCGGGACATCTGTAAAAAGCAACATTTATTTTAACAGCACTTAAAATTTGTATAATTTGAAATATTGTAGTTTATGGTTTAATATTATAAGCCATTATATATACTAATCTAAAATAAGCAAAACTGCAAATGTAATTTTTTTTTTGTAAACCTATCGCAATTCAAAACAAAATTTTGTTTGTATCTGATTTAAAATATTATATAATAACATTTTTTTATATAATACTAATAATATAATCTTATTCATCATTTCTAAAGTACTTACATATGGAATCAACATTTCAAATAAAGAATACCAGCAACATTTGTACAACGATATAAAATATTTACAATTCATTTACTTAACGATAGAGAGAAGCACTTTATAGAGAAATACATTTTAACGATAACAAAACACGAACATTTATATAAACTTTTATGTCAACATAAAAACTAACTATGAACCGAATAATAATATTAGCGATATTGTCTGTGGAACTTTCGAAATTTAAAACAATTAAGTACAAATGCCATTCGTTAATAAAATTTTGAGTGTCCTACGAAATATTAACTTCTATTATTATATAAAGCTGAGAATAAAGCGAATGTTTTTATGTCAACCATCTCGTTTCTACCAATCACTAACATGTGTTGCCATATTAATTTACTATTTTTTTAAATCTGTAAATCGATAATGAATTATAAAGTGAAAAAAGTTTTATAAAAGCATTCGTGACAAGAAAAAATACTTCATGATTTAAATAAATTAATTAATAACTACTGATATTGAGTGATGGTGTAATTTAAATTACATGCTTTTATTCTAATTTTATTAATAAAAGTTGCACAATGTATATCCGAATCTAGATCAAAGAATAAAATTAATAATTCTAAGAAGGACTTTTTAAACTACGTCTTTTTCTTAAAAATGTTCTGTAGATTCATATTAGTTTTGGACTGAAATATTTGCGTAACTCTTCTACCGACTTCCTGTGCAGCTTGAAGATTGGTCGACGGGCGGGGCGAAGGGCCGCGGGGGACCTCGGCAGACGAGCCCACGATGTGCAGGAGGGCCTCGATCGTCGGCTTGTACTGCGACAGGGACGGCGACTGAACAATCTCTTCTAGTTTCCTACGAATCATTACGTACATTGTCAGCTACCTCGATGAGTATTCGATAGTAACGAAGCAACATACCCGATACTTTTAAATGTTACGGGGGTAATACTCTATAATAACATTTTGTTTATTTTGAAATGTCGTAACGTATCAAAGTAGCAATAATATGAAACAAGGCAGTCACCGCAGCGCGCGCGGCAGGTCGCGGTGCGGCGCGGCGCGGTGCGCGGCCAGCTGCAGCGCGGGGCACAGCGCGCCCGCCGCGCCGCGCGCCGCGCCGCTCTCGCACAGCCGGCACAGCTGCGCCACCGCTGCAACCGACACACGAACACTATTATCTATGGCGATGACGCGAGCGACTCGACTTAATAATTATTCCCCGCATCGTTAAAGACGTTTAGGTTGTAAATACCCAGAAATTCATAAGCCGCTACGGACGGACTTCATTACATAAGTAGGCCGTGCGCATTATGAAGCTTAGTCTTAATATTAGAGATTTTTAAATGCGTCCACATGTTTAATGTGGTCTTATACATGAAAGGTAATGCAAATAATTATTGGATAATAATTATTCTGTCAAAATATTAGAAAAAAATTGTAAATTATTTGACACTGTAACGATTGTTCGATGGATCCCGAGAGTGAGTTACCTCTCTCGGAGACGGGCCGTCCGTCCTCGTGGGGCAGCAGGAGCAAGGCGAGCGCCTCGGCGGCGCGGGCCAGCTCGCCGGCGGACAGCTCCCGCGAGCCCAGCGCGCCCTCCAGCGCCGCCCACACGCGCGCGTCGCCCGCCACGCGCCGCGCCGCGCCGCCCCACGCAGAGATCCCCGCCTCGCGGACCGACCTGGCGGGCGGTGGACTTGTAGTTAGTTAATTTATCATTTAAAATATCGAATCAATGCCAGCAAGAAGCTGGTTGAATAAAGTATACATTTGTAATAAAAAAATTTGGGGAGCGTCAGAAAACATGAATAGACAAGGACAAAGAATGATGGATAAAAAATCACAGATTCTATGGTATAATATTAAAAGCATTTTAGAAAAAAAAAGATATTCTATGGAAAATCACTTATTTCTACCCAACTGGTATTTTAAATTTTTATATTTAAACTTACACATCGTCATCATAGAGAAAGGCGACGACGGCGGGGAGGATCTGTTTGTCAATACACTCCTCGTCTACATCCGTTATGTTCAGGAGTTCCGTGATTAGATTCGCGATGTACACTCGCACTGCGCTGCCGCTCGAACTGTCGCAACTAGTTGCTGAGACTGCAAATGAAAAAATAAAACAACATTATATAAAATTAATAAGTTTAAAAATTGGCTTTTAAATAACTAACATTTTAGTATTTGGAAAAAAGGTAAAATTTTGTAACAGATTCTTATATAATTAAAAAAAAATCAACTTACACTCCCGTAGATGTTGCAAAAAGAAATTAAGTGTATCCGGCCGGTTTTCTGCCAAATATTTAAACGGAATAGAGAATATTTTTGTTGGAAGACCTCTCAAGCTGCTGTACATGACCCATCTGTTAAGTTTCAATAAAATAAAATATCAAATACTTTGTTGTACATAACATTGTTATATATATGTGTCTAATTCAGTGAAAATTTTCATGTGCTTAATTTGTGTTTATAATTCATCTCGTGCTTGACGGTGAAGGAAAAATCGTGAGGAAACCTGCGTGTGTCTAATTTCATTGAAATTGTGCCATTGCCGCATGCCGCATTGGGGCAGCGTGGTGGAATAAGCTCCAAACCTTCTCCTCAAAAGGAGAGGAGTCCTTAGCCCAGCAGTGGGACATTAACAGACTTACTGTTAATACAGTGAAAAACCTAATTATTGGTTCTTTAAGAAGTTTAATTTCAAACAGGATTATCATACACCAACTATAACCATATTATATAATTATTGTGTATTTAAATAATTACTATATATATAATCAAAAGTAAAAAATATACTTGTTTTATTTACAAATAAATAGAATACAATCTTTTTAATTTAAGATTTTGGTAACATGAATATGTTAAAAAAAAAATATTTTTTTGGCTTTGGTAACTATTCGTAATAGCAAATTTAATTTAGTCTTCAAACGTCTAAGTATTAGAAATGCAAATAACTGAATTATTTTAAGGAGTTTCTAAATTATTTAAAGATACCATTTGTAGTGAATAATAAAACAGGTATTATTGGGATATGCAATCGCATGTCATAAGTAAATGACGATTTATTATTGCCGAATGAAGAATGAGCCGTTTGACTTAGACCAAACTAGATTAGTATTTATTCTCAAATAAGGTTGATATATAAGTACGGCATTCAAATTTTAATGAAATTATAACTTACTTTTCCAAAAATTCTCCATGTTGCGTCCTCGTTCCGCACGCTAGCAACACCGTTATTAAATATATGCCAACAACAACGACACAATCAATATTTACTTCATGTAGTTTCTCTAATTTATTTTCTAAGTCCATAATTATCTCATTGAATATAGGATTTAATATTTTCGAAGAGAATTCAGCACCAAAGTTATCTACGTAATTATTAAATAAATTTATAAGCATTTCATATATTGAGTGGTGATTTAATATCTTACTTTTTGTTGCTATATCTAAAATTTGTTTAACTCTGAAAAAAAAATTACACTGATGAATAAAATGTACTTTAACAACAAAATGCATTTAGGAAATATTAAAAACAGAAAGATTTTAAATTGCTATTAAGTGATAAGATTAAAAATTTTAATAAACAAAACTAACAATAATGTACAATATCTTCATAGAAATTTATAGATTACAATAAAAATTAAAATAGTTTTAATAGTTTTAATTTTAGCAAATTAACTTCAGTGAAATTCTACAATAATATCCAGATTCTGAAACGCTTATCAATAAGTCAGATTAATACTGAACTCTCATTGGTCACCGATAGCGTGATCAACTGCCATCGATCAATGAAAAAATTACAAATCCAAAAATAGGTGGTATGTCTCGAATAAATAAACTGATATACTCACACACTAATAAACCAATTCAATTCCTCCCATTTAGCTTCAGGGTTGTCTTTTAATAATCTAGACATTGTCGTTAATAAAACCTTAGCATCAACATCATCAGTCATATAACATTGTAAATCTATAAACTTTTTCTCACTCAACGGCACTTCTTGCAGGTTCACGGTTTCCATATCACAGTTACTCAGGTCAGTATTTTTAACTAATTGTACATTTATTACATAGGCCAATTGCGCTAAAACTAAAGCTTGCATCACATCCAAATATTGAATTACGGTTTTCCATTCGTTATCTGTGCTCGCTATAACTAAATTATTCATTATTCTGCTAAACAGTTCTGAAGAGAATTTGCCTGTAAGACAAAGATCAGAATTTATTAATTTTCTTAAAGCAAACATTTCATAGATATTGTTATAGTAAAAATGAAGCAAGCTGACAAGGCCTATGGGTGTCAAGAATGAAAATAAATATTAATATTTTGTTGTTAATAAATAAATAAATATATTAAATATTTGTATTAGGTTTAAATATATTAAGTTTGAAAACCTGTTAAAAAACCATATCATTCAAGGATAATAATTAAACAAGAGCTCTGTTATTATAAAATTAAATAGACTATTTGCCTTATAAAAATAAATATTTTAAACAATATAATATTTACCAGCAAATAGAGAAGTCCTTGCCAAAATCGGTACAAACACACTAATAGTATCTTTAACATTCTTCTCAACTGAATCCTTTAGGAAGTTAAACATGATATTCTCTAGCTGGCCATACTTATGCTCCGCAACCGGACATATAAGGCAGGCGGACTTGAGCCCCATGCTTCTGATTTCCGGTTCACTAGACTCGCACATGAGTACGACCAGACTGAGCAACAGAGATGTGCACAGCTCGATGGGCACGTACGGGGCTATCGAGAGACAGATTTGGCTGGCGAGTATTCTTCGTTCGGAGGACCTGGATGCTAAAAGCTCCGCTATCGAAGATAGCACCTCTCCACTGCCACCCCACTTTACGACTAAACATGTCGCTGGAAAAATAATAAAATTAAAATTAAACTTTGCCGTACATTGCATAAAGGTATTGGAAATAAATTGGCAAGATATTGAAAATCGTTACTCAAAGCGACATCTCAAATAAAAAAAATTTCTGTTGGTGACAAGGCAGTATTGCGTTAAAATACCTTCGCAGACGGCGCGGGCGTCGGGCGGGTCGGGCTTCTTGTAGAGCGTGAGCAGCGCGTGCAGCGTGCGCGTGCGGCGCGCGTCGCCCGCCGCCAGCAGCGCCGCCACTCCCGCCAGCAGCGCCGCCGCCTCGCCGCGCCGCGACACCAGCGTGTGCGGCAGCACCTGCGCCACCGCGACAACGACCTCAGAGCTCTGCTCTCCGTGGGCCTCCCCACCGGTGGAGGGGCAAAATCGGTCGAAAGAATATCGCCGCTTAATCCCAGCCACAGCGCGGATTTATTTTAATCTTTATACTACTTATTTATGCGAAAAAACTGACTATGATTCGGTTATAAGTTGGCACAACGTTAATTGACGTTTATGAACAGACATCGGCACAGTAAGTAATATGAGCTATTCCTTACAGGGCGCCACCTACTCATAATATTAACTCACTCGGGGTAGTGTGTCGGCTACCAGTGGTAACAGTCCAGGTAATGTGATGGGTTGTTTGCTGTTCACCAGATCTGAGAGTAGATCGTTTGCTAGAGGTTCATTCAGATCTGATGATTCGTAACACCACGACAGTATCGATTCCTTCAAGTTGTTGGGAAGATTACTAAAAATAAAATAAAAGAAATAATTAATGTATAATAGTATTTTTTAAGTTCTATTTATATTATAAGGTAAATTAATAATGTGTTTTTACCAGCTTTTATTTTCGTCAAGTTTTACGAGAAGCTTAAAAGCAGAACTTAATTGTAAGTCCAATTATTTTTTTTATTTCGATTATTTTTTTTATAAAGCAATTTTTTAAGTTTAACCAAGAACAGCGCAAAATCTATTAACGACTTTCATTTATGCCAATAGATAATTTGGACATCTTTGGTCATCTAATCTTATTTTACCTGTCAATCCACATTTCCTTGCTGGTTTCAATAGTATTATACTCATATTGCACTCTCGTCCACTCGCCCGCGTCGTTGATACTCAATGTTTCGTCGAGTGTGGTCACACTACCGCGTCTATAGGGTGAGCCGCGAACACTATCGCCAAGCAACGCAGGTTCGAACGAACTTGTGTTTGAACCTTCTTTTTTTGTTCTATTAATATTGAAGACACAGTTAATATATGTTTTTTTTTTTTAAAAAAATGTTTTTTGTCTATAAAATATTTTAAGATTTACAATTCAACACAATGACTTCATAAATGTCAAAGTTCCTGGATGAAATGAATGATTTGTAAAAACTTTTTCAACTATATCCCATGAAACCTATACATACACTGGCAGACTACAAACTAAAAGTAATCATAATATGAAAAAAAGTTAGAACATATTTGTATAATACTTACGATCCATTATTTTTCTCACTGTATATCATCTCAAATTGCTCTGGTGTGACACTATGAGTGGAATTTCCACTACCGTAATGATTTTCTGATGCTGAACAAGGGAGTGGTTTGTTTTCAAAATTCTGTTCTAATCTTGGTCGATCAACAAATAACTTATCACCTGGTATTTGCAGATCAAGAGCTTTGCCCTCGGATGTTGGACTTGTCAATGAATTCAAACTTACTAAAGCAGCGTCATACAACTTTTGAAAATTTAACTTTTCTGTTTCTAATGCTATTATTTTTTGTTTTAGCAGCTCTATCTCTTCCGCCTGAATTAAAAGCTGTAAATTTTCATTTTCTTTTTTTAAATGTACCATATATAAAAATGTTACGAAGTAATTAAGAATTTATATTTTTAAACATTGATAATATTTGAAAAAGTTATATAAATGCAACATAATTGCAAAAAGCAAGGAATGGTCAATGATTTATTATACACAATCAAAATATTTGAAAGGAAAAATGTAGCAACAATTAAATTTTACATTGCTGTTACTTTATTATTTATATTATTACACTATTTTTTTTATAGTATATTACATAATACAAAGAACCAATGTTTAGTGCCTGTTTAATATTATAACTATGCAAAAAAAAAACAAAACAATTTATTCTTAAACTGATATAAAATAAAAAAATTATAAAGGTAATTCAGTTATAATTGATCATTACCAGTGTTAGTAAATAGGAAATGAATGTTAATCACCTCATGATTCCATTCAGAGTCATGGTCTAATGATGTTTGACAACTCACACATACATTGCCCTCATCAAAATCAGTCTGACACTCCATATCTGCTAAAGATATACTTGTATTCATAGCAGAGTCCTCCTTAGGTACATTCAGATTAGTAGTGCTTCCTCGAAATAGGGATATCAAACTAGCCGGTCTCGGCATATTTAAACCAACATCATCCCAATCTTCAAATTCCTTCAATCAAAGTGTGTCTTAGAAACTGTAGGTTTAAGATAGTTAATACATAAAAATAAGTCAACTTCTGAAATTATGAGCAAAGTCCATGTACTAATCTCGCTAAACTATACAGTTTACTAAACTATTCAGTAACCAGTATTAGTATACACTAACACTATTTACAGAAAACTCGGCAGAAGCCACCATTCACATGAAAGTCAAATAAGTCAATCATCTAACTTTGATCGGTGTTTCAGAAACTGAAAGTAGTTTTTTTTTCTTTTCTTTAAGTATTGTAGTTATGTTAATAAATTACCTGATCTGGATTCTCATCGGAAAAAGTTATGCTTGTTAACTTGTAATTTTGAAGCAAGAGGTACTCGTTTATGAGAAAATTCAAAGCTCTCTTCTCATGTGGCTTTAAAGATCTTTCATTGAAGTTTTCTTTTGTTGTTTTATCTAAAGATGATTCTCCATCTATGATACATTAAAAATTAATTTCAATGAATTATTATACATTATTTAATACCAACTCCATAATTGTTATACAACTTTATTATAATGTTATGTTTAAATTTTCTTATTTTAATTACCAGCAAATTGAGTGAGGTTTGCCCTCAATGCATTAATGGTTTCACGAGCTTTTCGAAGTTCAAACTCAAGCACTGCAACATCTCCACCACTCCCTCCACGATCACCACCTCCATCTTCAGAATACCTTGCTGTGTCTAAAGAGTCTAACGTAGCTTGACTTGGTGTCCGGTCTACAGAATATAAGAAATTGATATTGAGTTTGTTATTTTATTTCTCATTTATTTTTTTAATTACATTTTTTAAGATTAACACATACGCATAGAACTAATATCTGTCGCTCGCAATACATGTTGCTCAAAATTGCCTGGATTCGAAAAGAATTCTCTAAGTTGAGGTAATTCCTTGCCGCTTTCGACAAGTTCTGTATGAAGTTCCAAAGCAGATAAAAAGAAATTGTCTTTTAACAATTTTGTTGCTATATCTTCATATGTGAGGTGTAATGTCGTAAAGGAACTCTCTTCTGCATCCTTATATGGATTCATTTTCTCGATACTTTATGTTAAAACATGACATATAAAAATATTTATTATTGGATTTCTTGAGGTAATCACATTCTCACTTATGTTTATATTTTTAATAATTGTTTTCACAGTGAAAATTAAAAACTAACCACTGTCTGTCGCACTGACGACAATTTGACAATGACTTCTTGTTCAAAGACTTGACTTGTCAATTTGACATTATTGCTATAGTGCTACTAGCATTTTAAACTAAGCCGTAAGATATGATTTAAAAAAATACATAATCTTGAAAACTAGGACCAATCCAAAGTGCAAATCCAAATCCAAAATGTAGCTATCACATAAGTGGTAAATATAATGCCACAAAACAAGAAAAAAAAGAATAAAAAAAAGGATAATGCCAGGTAGATACCACGGACTTATAGTATATTTTATTTTCCAGTTTGAAATGAGTGAGCCAGTGAACTACAGACACAAGGGATAACATCTTAGTCAAAGGTTGGTTTGCGATATAAGGAATAGTTAATATTTTTTTCAGTGCCAATGTCTATAGGCGGTGGTGACCACATCCCATCAGGTTGAAAAGGGCCAACAGACCGTCCGTCCGCCTAACTTAAAAAAAAAAAAAAATTTATTTATAGTAAGAGTTTATATGTAGTTGCTTATAAATTGTAATGACGACTAAATATATATTGTAATAACCGGCGCAAAAATATAAATAAAGCTATATTACCACAATGTGCGTCGCTACGCTATTTCGGAAATGTGATATCGGCTCAAAATACATGGTGGCTAACACAATAAAGGCCATTTTGCAATGAATAAATTGCTAACATCTAAATAGCGCTTTATTTGAAATTCAGTACAGAGTACTGACAAGACATTGGTTCATAGTCGGCCGAACACACGCGCCGAACGTGTACTGACTGGCTTTACACTTATACATATAAATGTTTCGAATTTTGATGTTTCACTGGACATATGTTACTTCATACTTGTTATGAATTTTCAGTTTTGAAGTTTGAACCATAACAAATAAACAGTTTAATAATTATTACAGTCAACGCAACAACTTTTGTTATTTATTTTAATGAGAAGCGGTATTTCAAAATATCGAACTTAATAATTTTACAGTACAATTTATAAAATGGGTGAAACATACTTCAATTTAAAAATGAAACTTGAAGAACTTGGATATAATAGCTCTTTGCCTATAGAAGCAGTGCCTTTAGTAGAGTGTATACTTGCTGATTTATTACAAACTACGCGTAGCTTACAGCATTATATGGATCTTTCTAAAGAGGCCCTCATGCAAAGAGAGGAACTGATGAAGGAAGCGGAACCTTATAAATGTGATAATATTAAACTTATTCAAGAAAATAATCAGCTACATAGAGATATCATACATTTAAAGGAAGAAAATATGAAATTGAGTAAAGACAGCAAAAGAAAACTTAAATTAATTAGTGAAGAACTTACTAAAAAAGAAACTTTAATTAGTAAATTACAACATGATTTAAGAGATTTAAGTTTGAGGGGTATTTGTGCGGAAACTCAGAGCAGCCGTAACAGAATGAAACGGAAAGATGGCGGTGATTGTTACATGTCCAAAAGCTGTATGTGCAATGAAAAGACTATTTCTGCTGACACAGAGGTTTTAGAATTGAACAAATCAATTCAGTCTTTGTTAGAAAAAAATAATGAATATAGTGACCAAATCATATTGCTTAAGACTCAAATTGAGCACAGAGAAAATGAAATTGTAAGATTAAAAATTCTTTTAGAAGGAGGTAGACCCATAGCAGCTATTAATAAAGATTTTTACTCATATAAACCAGATTTGAAAATAGAGAAATTATCAAAAGAAATTAAGGAACTTCAGAAAGCTAACGAGGATTTGAAAAAGGAAATAGAAAAAAGTTTAGAAAAGCAACATGAAGCCATGCTTCGTGCTTTATCTTTGGCAGATGCGAACAGAAACTTACAAGAAGAATTAAAAAAGGTTGACAAATTAGCATTGAAAGTTGAAGATGATTGTAATAAGAGATTAGCATCATTGATGAATGAGGTCAACTTCATGCAAACCAGAATAGAAGGATTGACACTTAAAAATTCAGAATTGGAAAGACAATTATCGCAACAATATTACAAAAGTAGTTCACCACAAGTTCAGGAATCTTTAATAATAGCATTAAAAGAAAAGGATGCTTTACAAAAAGAAATAAAAGACTTAGTTGAGCTCAATAAGAGCTTACAAGACAAAATATTTTCTTTATCTGAAGTTAATAACAATTTTACCGCAAGACTTAGAGTAAACAGTGATATTCCTAATTGTAACTTCAAAGATGAATTAAAAAAACTGTTTGAAGAAGAAAGGAGAAATTATGAAACATATATTAACAACATGCAACAGAAGTTAACTGAAGCAATGAATCTTTTTAATAAAAAAGTTGATCAAGGTGATAATTTTAAGTCAAAGACAAATATTTCATCTGACAGAGTTTTTATAAAAGATTTGCATACTAAATTATGTGAAAGTGAACAAAAAATTCTCATGTTGAGAAAAGAGAATGATGATTTAAAAAATAAAGCAATAAATAAAGAAGATTTTAATAAAAATAGTTACCAGGATATTATTAGTCATTTGAATGCAGAAAATTCTGAATTATCTAGGGAAAATATTTCACTGAGTCAACAGTTGAGCCAGTATAAAGCGTTAAACCTAGCATCAAATGGTAGAGGTGATTGCCATAAACAAGATCTAGTTCAACTTAAAGTTCAAATAGAAGATATGACAAAACAAATAGAAATATTAAAAAAGGATAAGCAAGAGTACAACTTGCGATATAAAGATGCAGTAGATTTGGCAGATAGGTTAAAAAGAGATTTAGCATATAAGCAGAAGGAGTTAGAAAACTTAGAGGAAGAAAATTGTTCTTATAAAATGACTAATAGAACTGGAAAAGCATCTGCTGATCAATTAAAAGATGAGTGTAATTTTTTAAGAGAACAAATCAAGAAAATGCAATCAGATGTTATTAAGGAAAAAACATTAGCTAATCAAATTAAAAATATTCAACTTGAAACTGAAAGAAGTAGTACTGAAATACAAAATGAATTATTATCTGCTCAAAAAAAACTCAGTTTATCTAAGGATACAATTGATGTTTTAGAAAAAAAAAGTAAAGAACTGCAGTCTGAAATTATAAAATTAAAAACAGAAAAATCTAGCCTCATAGATAATATTAAAATAATGGATACTGACCGTGATAAATTGGTAATAGATTTGGACCAGAAAACCGAAAATGTTTGTATTTTAGAGCAGAAACTAAAATCACAAACCTATGAGATTAGCAAGTTAGAAAGTGAAATTGCTGATCTTAAAAGAAAACTTAATTTGAATAAAGTTAATGAACACAAAGTAGTGGATTATGAGTCCCAAATTAGTTTTTTAAATAAAGAAGTACTTAGAATGTCTCAGCAATATGATACAGCTGTTATGGAAAATAAACATTTGCAAAATAGTTTAGCAGATGTTAACGGTGTTTTAAAACTTACTAAAATTGAATTAGAAAAGTCCAGAAAAGATGTTGATGGATTAAAGCAACAATTACAGCATTATGTAGCAGAAGTAAGGAGAATAGAAGATCTTCTCTCCCAGAAAGAAGCTGAAAGGTCTGATATGTTAGAACATTTTGCGAGTCTATCCGTAGAGGCAAATATATTGGAAAATAACAATCACTCTTTAGAAAGTGAATCTGCTTCTAAAACTCTTCAATTGCAAACATACATCAATAAAATCCAAAATTTAGAAGAAAAACTTGTCGAGAAAGATAATATAATTGATAGTCAATCAGCTCGAATTGCTTCAATGACATGTAAAATTCATACATTAGATAACGAAATTAAATTAATAACAGAAGAGAAAACCATTTTTGAGCAGAATGTATCATATCTTAAACAGATGTGCAATAATTTAAAATTGAGTCATAAAAACAGTACTTCAAGTTTGAATGATAGTAATTCAGAACTAAAATTGTATGAGAATAGAATAAAAAACCTGTCAAATGCTAAAGCAAAATTGGAAGCAGAGAAAGAGACATTAAGAGATAATTTAACGACTACAGAGAAACTGTTGTCAAATGCAAGAAAAGAAATTGTTGATCTGAAATTGGCATTACAGGATGCTACAAGTGAAACAAAGTCATTGCATGAGCGTGTATGTAGACTAACTACCACAGAATCAAACATAGAAGAGGTAAAATATACACACTATGACTTACTAAGACATAATAATAATAATGTCCTCCAGACCGATTTCGGCCATGGCGGCCATTCTCAAGAGAGATTAGCCAACAGCACAGGAAATATTATAGTGCATAAGTGTGTGCGCAAACACAGATGCAATTTCTATTCCCTAGCTCTCATAATCCGATGGGACGGCAATCCGACACAACCAGAAAGAGTTCAGGTGCAGGACCAAAGGCTTTACGTGCTTTCCGAGGCACGAGAGTGTACACATTTCCAACTTCCAGATCCTTGGCTGCTACTGAAAATTTTCTGACAGAAAAATCCAAAAACTTTTTTTGGCCTGACCTAGGAGTTGAACCCAGGATCTCCGGGTCAGCAGCCTTATATCTATCCACTAGACCAATGAGGTAGTTAGATACATACAGACCATACTATTTTAATTGATCATAGCAAATTTTTTTTCCAGAATATTTTATGCAAAGAACATTTAGACTTGCCGCTGAGGTTAGAAGAAACAATTCATGAATTAAGCAATGAAGATGATGAAAGTGAAAGATATAATCTTGCACATAAAAGCTACACAAAGTACTCACACAGCAGTACTCTATGATCATAAGTGAATGAAGGTGTTATGTTACATTTTTTTACTTATTGGTTTTTACATCAATGAACATTTTAAGTCACTAAAAAGTAATTAACTCAAAAACATAAAAATGCCAATGATGTCTTCATTTGTTCTGTATGAAATGTAATATATTTAAAAACAGAAGGTATGCAGGTGTTGTTTACAGGAATAATCAAATATAATATATATTGTAAAATATGTATAAATATTGTATAATACAGGTATGGTAACTGCAGCTAAGCGGGTGCTTAGCTGCAGTTGTATTCTTAAAATTAATTTACATTAAATATTTATATAATTTAATATTTTGTATAGAATAATTTAAAAATAAAGTTATAAGTTAGCATATCATTTTAACAGGAATCTTTGTATTTTTTTTATAAATAAGAACATTTTTTTTATATATGAAAACCAATTTTATTTTTTCTTTTTATATTGAAAAACTTATACATTTCAATAATACATATAAAATTTAAGAACTACATAATTTACACAGAGTTTAAGCTACTATTATATATTTTCTAATATTTAGGTTACTAACTCAATACCTAAATTGAGTTTATTAACTTTTTATGAATGTACACTTTATTTGTTTATGTTTATAAACTTTAACACATTAAACAGAGTCATTGGTGGAGTTATAAATTGATGACAACAAAAAATATATTATTTCATAAGTATCCAGCCAAGTGATTAAAATGAAATAAATTATCGGAATTATCTATTCTCAACTGAAAAAAAAAATTATACATAGAAATGTCCAATAAGTGGTAATTCACTTAAAACTTATTTTTCTTGATAAGTACAAACATAAATCTAAAAAAAGAAAAACACCAGAAATATACAAAAAAAATCTTTGCCAATTGTAACAATTTTGACTAATATTTACAAATATGAATACATTTTGAAATTCATTGCACTCATTTTTAAAGCTATCATAATTTACTATCACAAAAAATGTGCACTTTTTTTTCAAACAATATCGGTGGGGACTTTCTAGCACTAATAACTGACAACATTTAACCCAAATCAATTCAACAATCTTTATGTTTTTCTTTAACAACTGTTACAACATTAATTATGCATGGTTATACCTTAATGAAGATTTTTTAACATAAAAACTTACATTGTCATAAGCATTTAATTATGAATAATATTTTAGACAATTTTGTAGTTGTTATGGAATGCATATTACATTTATATCTATGAATATTATCAAAAGCACTTTGTCAATTTTCAGTCAAGTTTTTAATAATTAAGTATTTACAAAGTGATATTCAAACTGAAATCTACATAAATAGTTGTATCAAATATTTTCTTGTTATAATTTTCATAATATGATAAGATTATACTCTACAAAAACATGGATGGTTTACAATCTTTACAAATTCCTTTACAATAAGGTTAATTAATATCTACAATTTGCAAATAAAACATCCTCAAAGAATGAAAAAAATATCACTACAAATAGCGAGCACAAAATGTACACTAATGAGTATTTATCTTTATGATGCAAACATATTAAGAAACTCTGCGAAATTCAGCACCATTTCTTAAGATCTCTTCACCTTATTATACACTATTATAATTGACATAGCTATAGCTTTGAACTTAGATGTTCATTATTGTTGAACTTTATTGTAGAAAATGTAGTGATATAGTTTTTGACCATTACAAGGTAGCTAAAATTCTTGTGAATCCAATACCAGCTCCCAGTATAGTCTGTCCTATACCCCATATCATGGCATGTATAGGAGGCATGGCTAGGTTAGCGGCTCGGTAAATAAACGCAATAGCAGCGCTAGTAGCTACTCCTGATGTAACTGGACTCACCACACCCATCACTATTAACAATACAGGAAAAAACTTCCCATATTTGTGCTTTCTTAGAGTTCCGAAAGCGACTAGTGCTGCACAAGTATGAACAAACGCAGACGAGCACAATGACCACAAAAACACGGGATACCACATTTCACCAAAAGTATCTAACGGGTCGCCTGGAGTCAATCTTAATATATCAACAAATGAATCAAACTCTGATACTCGAAATTCCGACAACATGTCATACATGTTGTCCTAAAACGTTTTATACTTTCAGGCATCGGGGCAGTTAAAATCACAAACCTCTGAACGAAACAAAAAAAAACAAAACTAAATCGTTTTGTGAGGATTTCAAGCAACTTCACTTTGGTTGCTTTAACTAGTACTAACTAGTCATATTGATTAGTGTCAATGTAATATATCGTATCTTATATATGATTACTAGAAATACAAATTTACAAAAAATCTTAGGTTTTCGATTATATTTATGACAGAGATAAATTTTCGATTTTATTCTGACATTTTCTTATTTTGACATGATATGACAGTTTATGACATACCTAATCTTATGACATATTTATTTATTTGTAATTTACATAACTTTGTTTTTAACAATGTTGTCGGTACACTTTTTTCTTTGAAAAATTATTAGGATATTAATATTCAATATGTTAATAGTACAATTAATGTAAATTAAATAATATGGAAATATAATGGTTTTTCTATTATAGGGTTTAGGGTTAGGGGAACTAGGTATTCGTTTAATTTTACTTTTTAGACAATATATATGTACAATAATAATAATGAAATTGTTTTTTGAAGAAAGTTTAGTTATATAATAGGACTAAGTATATTTAATTATCATTGGGCAACATTTTGTGCGATTGCTTCTGTCACATTGAAAGTTTATGCTGAAGTTAGCAAATAGTGCCTATGGTTGAAAATAGTAAAATCAATAATTTGTTGATTATTAGTGTCTGTTTCTTTTGTTTTTCTATCTGTAAGGGTGTAAGTTTAAATCAAACGTAGATCCTTGAAAGTATTAAAGCTATTTCTTAAAGGTGAGTCATAGTCAATTTAAACTAGAAGCATTACCAATATTCATGACTGGTCGGAAGTTAGTACGCTTCTTTTATAGTTGAACTGTCAAAGAAAGATGTATAAACTTCAACATAACCTAAAATACTTTTAAAATATTATCGGTCCGCGTGTTACTTTAAATAATTAACATTATATTTTAAACTTCTACGTTTTATCAATTTATTTACCATGGGAAAAGTAAGATCAGCTCCGGGAGCCCCTCGAAAAGAGGGGTTCAATAAATCTGGGCATTCGATGAATCCCGACAGGCCTATAGAAGGTTTAAAAGGTGTTGGTAAACCAAGAACTAAAGGAACTATCAAAAGGCTTCAAATGTACCGTAATTTTAAAGCTAAAAGAGATAAAACTGGCAAAATCCTCACACCTGCGCCATTTCAAGGCTGGCTTCCGTCAGGTACTCGAGCTAGAGTAGAACCAAATCAAAAATGGTTTGGAAACTCTAGGGTAATTTCACAAGGAGCTTTACAGAAATTTCAAGAAGAATTTGGAGCAGCAATCAAGAATCCTTATCAAGTTGTTATGAAGCCAACAAATTTACCCATAACATTGTTAAACGAAAAGGCTAAACATGCAAGAGTGCATCTCTTAGATACAGAAGGCTTTGATAAAACATTTGGTCCAAAGAAACAAAGAAAAAGAGTAAATTTAAAATTTAATGATCTTGAAACTCTTTCTAAAGTTGTTGAAGAAAATACAGAAAAATATGATGAAAGTAAAGATGTAGATAGGGTTCGTGAAGACAGTGGTATGAAGGAAGGTCAAAGGGAGTGGATATTTGGGGCTGGAATGAGTAGAAGAATCTGGAATGAACTATATAAAGTTATAGATTCATCTGATGTACTGTTGCAAATTCTTGATGCAAGGGATCCAATGGGTACTAGAAGTCCATATGTAGAAAAATTTCTTAGGGAAGAAAAACCACACAAACACTTAATATTTATTTTAAACAAAGTTGATTTAGTTCCTAATTGGGTTACTCAAAGATGGGTTGCTATACTAAGTGCAGAGTATCCAACGGTAGCGTTTCATGCCTCTATGACTCACCCATTTGGTAAAGGATCACTTATTAATTTGCTGCGACAGTTTGCTAAATTACACATAGATAAGAAACAAATAAGTGTAGGTCTTATTGGTTACCCAAATGTTGGTAAGTCTTCAGTAATTAACACATTAAGAGCTAAAAAAGTTTGTAAAGTAGCACCTATAGCAGGTGAAACTAAAGTCTGGCAATATATAACACTTATGCGAAGAATATTTTTGATTGATTGCCCTGGGATTGTTTACCCTTCTGCTGAAACAGACACTGAAAAAGTTTTAAAAGGAGTTGTTAGAGTTGAACTTGTACAAAATCCTGAAGATTATATAGAAGAAGTTATTAAACGGGTTAGAAGGGAATATTTAATAAAAACATATAAAGTTGATGGTTGGACAACTGCAACTGAGTTTTTAGAAAAATTAGCAGCTCGCACAGGTAAATTGCTAAAGAAAGGAGAGCCTGATGTCCCTTCAGTAGCAAAAATGGTTCTCAATGATTGGCAAAGAGGTAAACTACCATTTTATGTAGCACCTGAAGGTTTTGAAATACCTCTATCAAAGCAACCAAATGATGCAGGTGCCAAAGAAACAATGACAAAGAATGTTGAAGAAAAGAAAGACGAAACTCAACAAGAGGTAATAGCAACAGAAACAAATGATGACACAGTGAAGGCACCCTTAATAGTAAATAAGTTAGTTATTGCTCAAGATTTTGCAAAAATTCGTGTAGGCTTGCAATTTGATAATGAAGATGATGTGAAGCCTCTTGAAAAGGTTGATATTCCAGAGGAGTTACAAGGCATTGATGAACAAAATGAGACCAAATCACAAAATGGAGATGACCAAAATGATATCAATAATGAAGACAGTGAAGAAGATTCTGACATAAGCAGTTTCTACAGTGGTGATGAAAATGTATGTAGTGATGTAGAAGATTATTTAACAAATGATCCTGAGACTGTAAAAGAGAATAAAAAAAGAAAATTAGAAGTTGCTAGTGGTACATTCACAGTAGAAGAAATTACTAAAGAAAAACAAAATAAAGCACCTGTTAAAGCTAAAATGACTGCAAAAGAAAGAAGAGCACTAGAAAGGGCACAAAAGCGCACTAAAACTGGAAGCAACTTTTATGAAGTGTCTAATGTTAAAAACAGAAACAGAAATAGGAAAAGACCCACATAATTAACTTTAATTAACTTTCTGATAAATCAATCCATTTTGTTAACTTTGCTCTTATGTACCAAGAGTGAAACAATGAGTAGAAACTTCACTTAATGTGTCTATAATTATTATATAACTGTTTTTGTGGACACTGCTGTAATAAATTTATTTTATTAAATAATTTGTTTTATTGATACATAGTTTAAGTTTTTGTTATTATTACACCCTGGGACACAGTTTAGTTGTACACAATTTTTGTTATGTCTATAAAATTAATTTCACTTTACGGAAACCAATTATGAATTACAAAACTATTTAATTTTAAATAATTTTATTTAAATATTTTTGTATATTTCTTCTTATATTATTGATACAAGTTATTCGAAATCATTAAGAATGCATGT
This sequence comes from Nymphalis io, assembly GCF_905147045.1. Taxonomy (NCBI): domain Eukaryota; kingdom Metazoa; phylum Arthropoda; class Insecta; order Lepidoptera; family Nymphalidae; genus Nymphalis; species Nymphalis io. Next base: position 8,005,406 of record NC_065903.1, read on the forward strand.
GTTAATTTTCATATTTTATACACATATTAAATAAATTTCAGATGTCTTCTGGGAGTGAAAGCGATGATGATTATGTACCGGGAGAGCCGGAAAAAGTGTCGGAGGAAGAATCAGCAGATGATGAAACTGACTTACAATTTGAAAAAGAACTTGAACACAAAACAAACAAACGAAAATCTACACAATCATGTAAGGGTAAAAAGAAAAAAATTAAAAAAACCGTTAAAGAAGTTGCTTCTGACTCAAATGAAGAAATAGAAGAAAAGTCAATAGTGCTGGCAGACCCAGAGGAAGAAAAAAAACGACAGGATGATTTATGGGCAAAGTTTTTAGAGGGAACAGACACTAAACCTAAATCTGCAACAAAAGATTTAAATGAAACACAAACAGTAGTTAAAAACACAGAATCTAAAAAAGAGGAAAATGTTAAAAATACTGCAGATGATAAAGAAAGGGAAAGACGAATATTTGAATTTGCTGGAGAAACTATTGTTGTTGAAAATGAGACAATCAAAGAAAAAATTAAAACACAAGAGAGCACAGAGAAGGGTATGAAGTAATTTTGTTTTGTTAATGTTTGAAATGTTTAAAAAAAAAATTAACGACAAATGTTTTCTTGTTTTTTTTTTTTTTAAATTTTGAAGTCTCAAAACACTAAGTACTTGTTTAATACAATTATTATTATATTTTTTCAGCACAAAAGTTAGATGGACCATCACGAAGTCGTGGAGGGGGATTGTCAAATCTGTTGGGTCAGTTAAATAAAAAAAACCAACTGTCAACTCTTGAAAAATCTAAACTTGATTGGAATACTTATAAAAAAGTGGAAGGAATAGAAGAAGAAATCGTAAACCATAATAAGGGAAAGGCTGGGTGAGAAATATTTTTTGTTATGATAATGCGAATGTGCTGCCATGCAAAGTATTTGCACATCCATTATATAACAGTCAGTGCCAGGATGATCAGCAGCTTTTCACATGTACATTATAACCTTATTCGAAAAAGTTTTGTTTTAATTTCCGTTTTTCATGTTTACCATGACAGTGAGTTTGTTGTAAAGTTTCACGTCTTAGCTACTTAACGATTGTCACACACGCATAAACGTTGTCAGGGGTACAAAAAAGAATATATCGAACGTTACACCTCTCTCTTACACGTAAGTTAAGCCGCGAGCACAAACTAGTATTTTTTATAAAAATACATAGACATTTTTATTTTTTAGGTATTTGGATCGCCGAGACTTTTTGGACAGAACAGATGTACGTCAGTATGAGCTAGAGCGGGATTTGCGAATGAGTAAACGAAGCAATCGATAAATAAAAGCAATCAATGTTTACTATTATACTCACTATGTTATAAGATTTTAATTTGTAGTCGTCACTGTCAACTTAATAAAATAATCTGGTGGAAATTTATTCTTTTATTTTAAGGATAGTTTTTTAGAGGCAAGATGACAGTAGAAAACAAGTTTTGAGTTTGTAAACTCAAGATTTCGGGTTTAAATAGTCTTCAGCGGTGAAGGAAAACTGTGATGAAATCGGCACGGCCTTTCGAATTTAATTATTCCACGTGCGTATTCGTCAACCAGCAACCAGTGGGACCTAGACGCTCTTACGATACTTAACATATAAAAAACTATAATCTTAAACATGTAGAGCTTTATAATAAATTTAAAAATATAGGTTGGCATATTATATGGTGTTATAAAAAAGAAATAAAAAAACATTGCTCGATTAATGATAATTAGTTTTTGTGAAATTTTATAACAGCTTTTGAAATTGCTACTAAATTAGCTGAAAGTATTCATAATCTTAATGAATAAAAATGTATCATATGTTTGTCCTTAATGTGTCCCAAACCAATCATCCGATTGTGATGAAATTTTTATGAGTTGTTCTGCGTACGTCGGCGAAGGTATTTGGCCCAATGAAAAAAATGTATTTTTCTTTTTATGTTAGTATTAACATAAAAAGAAAAAATGTATTAACCTTGTTCCACTTGCGAAGTTGGGTAGCTAGTATTATAGTTTAAAGGTTCCACTTAAATTTACATTATTAAGGAAATGTTTGACATGCTTCGTGAAAACTACAGGTAACGAGCGTTAACGGATCCTATCATTTTGGAGCGGACGCGTCGAAATTTCGTATTATTTCGTCTTTGGGCGAAACCTAGCAATAAGGTTAAGTAATGATTTAGACTTTTTTCTTTAGCTAATAGTTTGTAAGATAAGTGATATCGGTAGTTATTCATTTGACAATCAATAAGTAAATGCTTCTGTATTGATTAAAGGATGTGAAGGTTTTTTTTAGTATCGTTAAGCTTGCCCTCGCTTAGTTACTCTTTTACTAAGAAAATCAATTGGGAATCCAGGTTTCTCATATACAAAAAGCAGATGTAATGAATATGTAAAAACTACGGATAATAAAATTAAATATAATGGAATTTATAAATGTTGGATAAGCAATCGATTTCAAAACCAGATTTCAAATATTCGGGTTCTTAGTATTTTTTCTAACTCTGTATAGTACAGAATCAGTGAGCAAAATTTTTATATTTTTTTGTTTTCTGAGTCGACGAATCGAATGGATGCAACTAAACCATGAGAAAATTATTTAGTACAGCCTAATTTTTTGACATTTTCAAAATGATGTCCCACGATAATGCAGACCCTTGGAGGACATGAGCAAATAATTTAGAACCTTTTTTATTTTTACAAATTTGAAGTCCTATGTCGCTATAGGACTTAAATTAACTGCATTATATCGATTCGTATTGATCTGAACTTAAATCATTATCCATATGAAATATAAGTAAATCATATATCGAAATACTCACCAGCTCCCTAATCATATATATGTGTGAGTTTGGAGTATTATTTTTCACTCGTCGCTACCAACTTTCCTGGGAGCGGAGGCGTGCTTGTAAAAGTATAAAAATATATCTTTAGTCTTGTAAGTATAATAGCTACATTCATACTTATAATATTGAAGTTGTGTAGGGTTGTATACGTTCACAAATCTAGATTATAAATTATTTAAATTTCAAGGCGTATTGCTATTAAATTTCGTACGCTCAATAACTACAAGTAGCAACCTCGCAAGGTCCATTTCATCCATTCGACTCAATCACGTCAATGAGTATGACTCGAGGCAATCAATTTCAATCTGAGAATATATACAATACCACGATCAACCGTGTTCGACCGTCGGAACGATTTGCACAGTTTGTGCTAATCAAGCACTAAATAGCCTATTTGTCGAAGCGTCACATCGCAGTAGTGAACTTGCCTTTGAGACTTCCTGACGCCTTTAAATAAAATGCAGTGAATGATTGCATTGGGTTAATTCGATTTTAGATATGAACTGAGGTAAATAATTAAGTATAATGACAACTTACGGAAGATGGACGATGTTCGAAGAAACGATGGACCGCATTCAGGTGGGTGAATTTATTTAGGACATTTTTTTCCATTAAATTAAATTAAATGTAAACTTCTAAGTTATTTTTATATTATGAATTATAACAATGGGCTACACATTAGATTATAATTTGATCGGTATGAACAATAGTGATATTATTTACCGATTACTTATGTAATAATATTTTGTATATAAATACTTAATGTTTACTATTATCATAGAAATTTGATTTGATAAGTTGTCTCACTATATAATAGATTATATGTAAACTAAAGAGTCATTGGCGCTTTTAACCTTAGTTCGGACCATAAAGTACCAAAAAAAGCACTGATCGGTTGCTCCGTGGCTGCGTGAAAGAGGAAGTATCCAAGAAACTCATATACTTATAAAATGTATATTATTACAGGAAATAACGTGTTAATAGTTTTTTTTAAACACCTATCTAGTAGCTCAAAATATGTTCTATTTTATTACATCGTGAATGTTAAATTGAAATATTGAAGCATGCATCCGAGAACGTCTTTCTGAAAGTATTTTAATAGTAGGTAAGTAATTTCATTATGCAACACTGACAGTTACTTAAGCATCTTTGCTTCATGATGGATCTATAAAATTATCAAAATATCAATAGTTTTATGATTTTACTTTTGTTTCATACATTTTTGGGATTATCGTCAAGAGGCAAAATAATATGCCCATGAAGTTGAATAAGACCAGATACCTACTTCTAATTTACAGCTTCAAATAAGCATTGAGTTACAAGTATGTATCTGGTAAGTAGAAAAATCTCTTAACGGCCATTATTAAAGTATCCTTAAAAATTAATCTTCGTTTTTGACAATTGAAGGAAATCTTTCAAAAAACAATATTTTTATTTTTATGTGATAGCCATTTTAATTTTGGGTATAAATGCATATTCAGCAAAGTTGAACAACTTCCCATTATCTTTTATTTTAATTTGTAATATATAAAAATAAATATAATATAAGTTTATTTTCTCGTTGTTATTCCAAAAAAAATTTACATATAGTTTTAGTTTAACACAGCTTTCAGGTACATTTAAATCTTTAGTAAATCCTTAATTAAATTAATTAGCGAAAAAAATACAATATTATAGAATACCTATCTGCCCACTTTAAGAAACAAGGTATTTAATGAAATAGCGACATTTAGATGACGTAATCTGGAGCGGTGAACGTAGCCGAAAGGAAAAGTGGGCGAACTACCTGAACTTAATAAGTTTGCCTCGAGAAGCGCCTACGCATATCCACTCGTCACTACCCTTCCTACGATATTTTGAAAATGTTATTTGAAGATTCTTAAAGCATTAGTAAGTAATTTTTGCCCGTAGCTTAGCTCGCGAGTTAGTTGAGGAGGGGCGGGGGGATTCAAGCTTGCTTCAAACCCTATCTCATCAAAATATTCTTAGTGGTTTAGCCGTGAAAGCGTAACAGACAGACAGAGTTACTTTCGCATTTATTTTATTAGTATACATGTATAAAACTTTTTGGACTATTATATAACATAATAAAATGCATCTGAAGAATAAGTCAACTCTATAAACATTAAAAAAAACTAAAGCAAGAGCTATACAATTTAGACGTGATATGTAATTAATATTCTACAGTAGAGACTGCAATTAAATTAAAACGTCTGCTTCAGACTTCTTGTTTGAACATTTCGAAACAATATTCCTATTGTCGAGTTCATAATATTTGCTCAGGTGTGTATGGTGCGATGCGATACCTTTAAATGAATGAGCCACAAATAGTGCGGTGAAGTGCGCATGTGTACTCTCGCTCGATAACCGCACTACGCCCGTGGCCGAGGCACGTGTCCATGTGATCGGCCGAAGGGACCACGAGATGAAGGAGGCTGAGCCGCGACCCCATGCGGTTGCGATCGCAACGTAGCGGGTCGGCAGTCGGCGCACGAGGGCCGTGTGAAGGCGCGGGGTGAGCTTGCGCGCGACCGTTCTATCGTGCCGTGCGGACTGCCAGTCGCACGCTCGCATTTATCGGGGCGGGTGTCAGTTCGGTGTCATCGTTGTAGAAATCCGTAATCTAGTTTCTTGGATTATTTCTTTACGAGTGTCTCTTTATCAAATGACTGTTATGGGAATTTTCATGTGATGTGCCAAATTTTAACCTGATAACCGTGCGGTGCTGCGACATCGAGAGCTCAGGGGTACGCTTTTTTGGAAAAGTGTTTTTCTTGTTGGTGCGAGGCGTCTGTGGGACCGGGCGCGGGCGGCGCGCGGGCCCGTAGTGTCGGGTCGGTGGATGGTGCGGCGCGGGCGGGCGCCGGGGCGCGGCCGGCGGCGCCGCTAGCAAAATGTCGATACCCCTGGGCCGGGAGACTGTTCTCCCCACGCAGGTGAGTTCGAGCTTTTCTCGCTTTTCCGTATACAGTAAACGGACGCGCGGCAACTTCCACGATTGCCTGCGTAAAGATTTAATTTCATTTAATTACGTGTTTGTGTTTCGTTTAGTAGGAGGCAAGTTAAATATTTTCCGTACGTTGACTCTATATAATTTTCTTGCTAAATACTAATATATTAGTAATTTTTAACGTTGTTTATTTTCATTGACTTGTGCATTTTCAATTCGCAGAATACTTGAATGTGTTAATTCACGTATATATAATGTATAAGTCCCTAATATAAAAGGACAAAGTAAGTATTCTTTTAAAATATACTTATAACACAATTACATATATATTATGTATTCTTATTAAACAGAAAAATTTTAATCAAATTTTAAGACTAAGTACGAATTTCGTAGTTATATAGTTCAAAGTTTTTTAGATTTCTACATGTATATTTAATCAATAATTTGTATTATACAAAAACTTCTTTCAAAGTAATGCTTAAGAACACAGCAGACTAAGTATGAGACTCCGACAAACTCCTATACTGATATTAAGTATAATATTAAGAGATTTTACAGAAATATTGTCATTTCAATGCAAATACAATTTAAACTATTTAAAAAATTTGTAAATATTGTAAGCAATTATTTACCCAGTGATTGAGTGTGTTACATTGTAATTTTAAGTACCAAGGACCTAGTTATAATATGACATTGACTGACCACTACCTACTTAATTTTTTTTTATATTTACGTAGTATTGATTGATACTTATATTTAAATACATTTAAATTTTATTATTTATAATGTAAGCTGTTACTTAGTTATATAAGATGGATACTGTGGTTTCCTATAATTCAAGGAGCACATAGACATATAACTAGTGTAAAATGTGATGTGTATTCCTTTTAGAAATCCTAATAAAATAATATATAAGCTGTTTTTGAGAAATGTAATATTAACTGACTACAAAATTATATCAGGGTTTCTTTAATTATGAAGAATGCAACACTAAAAATGGAACTATTAAAAATAGTATAAAAAATATTTAACGAAATACAATACCAAACAAGAAGACCTAGTTTTTTACATTTCATATAAATTGTCTGATTTTGTAAAGGTATCTTTCATCCGTGAAGTCTATACAAAATGTAATGCCATTAAGAATATCGCTTTTATATACTATAACTTTAGGTAGTATATTGTTCTAACATTTTCTTATGAAATGTAATCATGAACTGCGAAGGAAGTAAGTGAACAGGTTGACCGCTCTCTTATCAAACTCGTTATCGAGAGGAGTGTTTCGCGGAATCATTTTAAACATTATTCATTTTCGTCTTGGAAGTCCTAAAAATAGGGTGTAATAAATTTATTTCATTCTCATTAAAAAAATCTTTAAAAGATAATAAATTAAATTTTGGTGATTCAATGTTATTATATAAAATTAAATATGCAGTTTAAGTTTTATAAGTACACATTTCACACTTTTCCTCTATATCTATGCAAATATTTTAATTATTAAAATATATTATCTTAATGAGTATCTCTAAAATAAAAGTTGATTATAATTAACAGATGATTACTATAAATGCGGAAATATGTATCTGTTTGTGTGTAATCGCGTAATTGTTGGCTTTAGTAACATTGAATTACTGCTTCGTGCTTCTTGTAGATGAGATTGAGTTGAGTAGATAATAATAAGAGTTTCATTAATTAATATGTCTTATTCATGTATGAATTATCTTAATCAGAAACAGAACAATTCATAAAATAGGTATCGATTTCTCTACTAAAAATGTTATGTATACTGCCTGTAATACCTAATATTCAGAAAGTAATGTAAATATTTTATTAGAAATATAATAAATTCAGTTTCTTTACAGTATTCTCTGTAGTTACAGAAACGTTATTTATATTGTAACAAAGTGGAAAATATTATTCAGAACATTTTTATTGGTCTCAAGATTTTACAAGTCTACATAATATATTCATATATTTTTGAATAAGTATTTAAATATTATTTAATCTTATTTTCTTTAAAAGTAATTTATTAATTAATATAAGTTAAAGCAAAATCTTTACCTTGTGATGATGTGTGTAATATTCGACATTGTGTCGCGTTTGGAACAAATGAGTTTTCCTGGAGAAGCTAGCGGTCATAGTTCAAGGCTCTATCGATCCAGGAGTGCGAGGTCGCTCTTTACTGATTTGGCTGCTTGGCTCGTTACGAAAATAACTTTTACGTTCAATGTACAACTAGCATTAATAAAAATGGAATAAAATCATAAAAAGGCTTTGTCGCTTACTGTTATCATTAATAAAACAACAGTACAGTACAGTAAAGTACAGTACAGTACAGTAAAGTAAATATTTATTTGGTTTCGGTTTTTGAATGGGTTACTGATAATAAAAAATATATCAGTATATATGTATATACAGCAATACTATATATGTGTATCAGTTTACGTCACGTTGAAGTAACACGTTATTGTTTTTATTTTTAATACCAAACATAAATGCTTACATTGATCGCGCAAAGTGCAGTTGGAGATATTTTGATATTTTTATCTTAATTTGAATGGATTGGCAATATTATATAATCCTACATTTATTTAATAATTCATTCATACATTTTGTTTTTCATTACGACAAATGGCAATTTTAGTTATAACGTAAAATAAGTAAAATAACGTAAATCAATCATATTATAATAATTTAATTAGACTTTTAAGTCATAACTACGAAGTTTAAAAATGGAAATACCTATTTCACAATATCCGCTTTCTGTAGTTAAAATTCGTCTATTTACTTAGCCTGCGGTTATGCAGATAATATATATGCTTGTCTAGTTAATAATTCGAAGAGCGACTTACTTTTTCAAGATTTTACTTAGTTCATCCGTTACTATTTTGGGTATAATTTTTCAAAATTTGTACTAGTTCTAAGAATTGCGCTGAAATTTTGCATATTATTTTGGTGCCAGTTATAATTTAATCTATCATACTAAATATTTATTTTTTAAAATGGTTGCTTTTTAAGAGTTTGTTTTAAAAAGAGGAGGAATATAAAATAAATTTTAATAATTTTAAAAATTGATAACAATTAAATCGGAATACGAGATTGATATTTTTAAGTAGCTAGTCGATGCAGAAGGTAATAATAATATAATTTTATTTAATGATACGTAAAATGTTAACGTATTCATAATTTGAGCCGAGTATGCAGTGCCTGCTTATTTCTTGTTACATAGTTCTGGTATGATTCATTGTAGGTTGACTCTTCAATACAGTGCAAAATAAAGTTATAAGTTACTATACTCTGAATATATTACCTTCTCAACCTGGGTTGAATGTGTAGACTAATAATACAATGAGCTGTTATTGCTTTCATAGAATAAGGAAGACAATCTCGGCAGTAAATTTGTATTTTCAACTATAAAGTACAAAATTTAACTAATATTTGTACGAACTTACTTTCAACTGTACATATATTTATATAAAAAAATGTAATATTTAAAGTTTTAGATTTATTTGTTTATAGAATAATCGTGATTAGAACGTCGTGTTTCAACTTCGCTAGAAAGTGGACGTTAGAAGACAAATTGTTTTCACGGTTATACTACACCTTACCGCGCCAATAAATCGTCAGTAAGCGGTCTATAGATTGTAATTGATAAGCGTGGTTACTGATACAGTAATTGAATTAATCAGAAACATTAGCCTAACTATAAATATGGGTTATCAGAAAAACACAAAAGAAAATTATGCTTTGGAGTATCCACGGGATATAAACATTGTAGAGATATTGTATAAATCTTAGTGGTGGTGTTAAGATAGTGCAGCTTTGGATAGGTCTCATTAGAACTCACTTGTGTAAAACGTCTGAGTGAACATTATGGACTTTATTTTCAGAGTATTCACTGTTCTTCTCTATTTTTAATATTAAAATTACTGATATTTACAAAAATGTAAAATAAATCGAACAGAAAGAAGAATATTTTATTACAAAGCGCAATGTTGAAATGAAAGAAGTAATCATATAGATAAAATATTGAACCAATAAACGTATATTCTGTGATCTAATTAATTTCCTACAAAAGTATAAATATTATCAGATCAAAGCATCGTCAGCTAGAATTTCATAGGAATGTACCATCGTTTGTCATTATAATATCCCTTATTTGCAGCACGTAAAGCTATTTCTATATCAGAAGTGCTCTATCTTTGTGTCGCCCGGCACATTAGTAACTGGACTTTGCTTTGACGGCTGGATGCTTTCACGAACGCTGTTACAATGTAGTCAAGCGTAGAGTTGTCTAGATGTTGCAAACAATATTTGCACCTAGTCTTCCTAGTATAATACGAATATAAAGCGATTCCCAACTAATACTGTTCGATTAGTTACCAGTTCTCAAATAAAAATTCTAATATCCAATTCATAATATTTTGTATGAAAAATAGTGATATTATTATTTTAATATAAATCTGTAAATACCTGGAGAATAATAATATCACCGGAAATATAATAATAAAGATACTTTTCAAAATAAGTAATTAAAAATGTTACTATGACGATACTAAAAATAGATGAACACATCTATATATTCTTAAAGGATATTTTACTTTTATTTCTGAATCGTGCTAATTGTTTTTCTTTATTTATTTTATTATATTATAGTGTAATAATTTCTTATTTTATGTAAATAAAAAATGTTAAAAATATTCCTTACTTATACTATATACTATATGATATTTATGATTAGCGTGTGAAGTCATATTTCCTATGGTTTTTTTATCAGTACTGATATGTTTGGATAACACGATAAGAACTGTTTTAGCTATCGAATTGCGAAACACAAGATAAGAATGATTTAGTTTTTATTTTCATAATATATAATCTAAAATGAAATTTTGGTAAACATTTAGAAGACTAAGAATTGCTTACCAAAGAAGCAATGTCAAACTTTGTAATAATTTTATTTTGTATATTTATTAAATTTATTTTGTATGTTTGCCTGATAAATAAAATATTCAATGTGTAGTGGCAATCCACACTAAATAAATTTTCAATTTACGAGAACATTACGTCGTAAATATATATCAGACATAATGTCTTGATAAATTAATGAAAACTCAGGAAAAACCTTTGCTTTCCGACGATTACAATTTTGTATCGCAAGTTTTTAAATGATTTCTCAGTTTTAAAATGCAAAGATTTGTGTCTTCCTAAAAGCAGACTTGTTTTCGCCAATTAGCAAAAAACCGGCGCATCCGAATACCACATTACACGTAAGTAGTACGAGAATCGCGTGCGTGGTTTCGTGGAACTATCAGTTCCTTAAATAACCCTGAAGCCGGTAATTCGACTTCTTACCAGCCGTCCTCGGCGGTGTCCTTTAGTCCACTTTTGGAGAATGCTCCCCAGTTCCCATATTTGGCTACATAATAATCCATCCTTCCCATATCTCTGGAAGCTTCGATTGTTCGCCCTAGTTTGGAAGTAGAAGGAATTTTTGCTCTTTTTCATTTTAGAAGTTATTTTGGACGGAAAATGTTAAATTTTCAAATCGGAAAATTACTTTGTATTGGATCATAAATTAATTCTCTTTAAGAAAAATAAATATGAAATTCAAAGGTTTAATTAACCATTTCACAGTGACATTTAAATTAAGTTCAATGTATGCGTGTTGCATGTAAACAATTCAGAGCTTACGTCTAAATGCGGGGTGTCGCAAGGCAAGCTCGTCGGCCGCCAGTACCTTATACGGGGACCACGAGGCCGTAGCGCACTCGCTCCTGGCGTCCGGCGCTCGACTGCTGGCAAAAGCCGGACCTGAGCCTGGTTTTCTTGTGCTATAAATAATAAAATGATTGAATTTTTATTAGTCAGTTACTAGTTATTAAGACGCTTACATTTATATGATTGTTTTGAAATGTTTGCCTTTATCTATATGCATAACTTACGTGTTTATTAGCTTTTGATTTGAACTCGATTCTTAATTATCATAACAAAATGCAGTGTACATATTACTAATTATTTTAGCTAAGGTTGGCCTACCAATATTGCACAATGTATCTAAGGATTTTGTTATTAAAATATAAATAACTTATTATGATCACAACTTGTGTTCATTCTAGTGACAATTTTGATGTCAATGCCTTGAGAGTTCTGTTAACCTTTATAATCTTGTGCCTTTATAGACAAAGGACAGCAACTGTTTGTTACAAATTATCGTTTTCAGGCTAAATATTTATGCTTACCGAGATTGTTGTATTCAATTAACACAAAGAGGTATAATGTTACAATTTAATAGATTAAATATAGTGCTACTTTAAATGCATATCCGTGAACAATGCAATCCATCATCTATGAGATCTATAGAATCAATTACTTTCCCAAGAGGATAGCCGTTGGGTGAGATAAGACGCGATGCGAAAACTAGCGCAAATACTCTACAATCTAATTGACCAGCCTTTGGCTATTGGGCTGTTTCGTACTCGACGACGCGACACGCAATTTCTAATCCAATGTAGACCTAATTGCCTGCGGCACTTAGTACTTTATGAGCCTACACAAGCTTCGGATTACAATCGGTGAAACAGAAAGATCTTAACATTTATAAATGGCGTTTAAAAATAAGTCTTAGAACCCAGGTTTTATAGACTATTTAAGATAAGTATTATTGAGTTTACAGTACGCAAAGCCGTGACAGAATGAGAACTATTTCAAAGTCAAGAGCGGTAGATCGACACGGTCTGTCTTGATCTACTCTAAATTGCTGGGATAGTTACGTCTGTATCGAACACTGCCCTAATTTCTGAACTTTGAAATTAAAATATATATAATAAATAATGCAATATTGAAGATTACGAAAGTCATTACTTTTTTTAAATTGGATATCACTCTCGTAGGAGTGGTCAATGAATTATAACGCAGTTGGATACTTATGTTTTCGCCGCTACAAAAATTCTTTAAGAAAACAAATGAGAAAAAAGACGTATTTACGATCCAATTTGAAATCCAATTTTTCTTAAGAGCTTTTTTTGGCTATAAAATACTAAGTTAATAAACATTTCTACAAATTTATGTTAGTGTGTCTTAAAACCAAAACTTAAATATACTTAAATCGCTCGTTGGCCGTGAATTTAAATCTTAAGTGCAAATCACAAGATGGAATTGCATTTGCTGGAAAGCAAGTGCAGCGTATCGCCTGTTAAGATGCAGTGTAATGTTCAGTCACGTTTCACACATTTCATTGTTAGTCTATTTTATCCTGGAGCAAGTCTGTAACGGTATCCCTAAGCTCGTTTTATAACGTTTATTTTCTACGCGCTTTTTAATCCTCAAAGTGACGTGACTAATTCAACGCTATTAGATAAAAATCTCTATTGGTTTTATATTTATAAAACAGGTATGTTTTAAAAAAAATCTTATAACATAATCATTATAACAACACTGTATATAACACGGTAATGTTAATTTAACAGCTTCTTAAAGTCCTGCTGAGCTGGAAATTATCGAGTTTATTCCATCATGCTGCTCCCATATGCGTACATTTTTTGCAAATTTTCATTAAACACATGCATGTTTCCTCACGATTTTTCGATTATCAGTAAAAAGGTTTCCTTTTCCATTTCTATATATAACGTAAACGTTTGGGGTGGTGTAGGTAGGATTGCATATGGTAAAGCTTTTATTAAAAAAAAACATTTAATATCATTTAAATCAATAATAAATATATATTTTATACCTACATTTGCTAATGATATATTATACATTAACATTATTTATTATTAACTACATATAATAATGTTTTATATTATAAATAAATTATGTTTTATATTTATAACGTTTTATATATCTAACGATAATAGTAGTTATAAATTTCGCCTGTTCAAACGGAATAAATGATCCATCACAGACCAATATCGACATATTGAGGTATGTGGGTCATATTTTAACATAAACGCATGTTACGCGGTCATTTAGTTTTGGTTGGTCATTAGCAATCACTTAGATATATTAGTCACGTTGCTACATTTAACGATATCTCTTATGACTCGACATATCTTACAAGTTTTGAATAACCTAATATTTAAAAAGATTAGTTGGTTTTAGTTTTTTATTGTGCCTTTTGCTAATGACTTACCAGTTGTTTGTGTCCCCTGCGCATGCAACGACACTGGGTCATTCTTCTTACCGGAACGTAGCAGTATGTATTGTTGTTTAGAGATAAAATTATTGGTATCAATGAACTAGTAAAATGTTTTTGACTTGAAGTGGTTGCTATCTTTAAGACGGGTTTTTTACATTTCAGAAAAGATTAGCCGAATCTAGTGACTTTTAAAGCCTGTTTTGCCTGTTTTGAAACATCTAAATTATGATATACTAATTTCCGACTTAAGCGTCGAAAACATTTTACGGCGCATTGACATTTAATATGGTGTGTTGTTTAGTGTCGTGTCAACGTCCTCATGTTATAAAAAGTAACTTGAAGCTGTCCGCCACATTACTGCAAATTGACTCCATATCAGCCGATGCCAATACAACTGTCGAGGCTTTATAATGTGAGATTCTTGACAATATGTTAAATAAATCTATTAATATTTTTAATGGTTATCATAATAGCTTTTGAGTAGTAACCTTATAAATAGTATAGATTTAACTACTGTGACGTCGAACCCTTAGTCATGAATGATCAATTTAAAGTAATTATTATTGCTTTGTGAAATATGATTCACTATAAATAATTTGACAGTTCGGTTTCTCAAGACCTCACTACCATGAAACTAATTTATTAATTAAACTGTTATGAGATCTTAAAACAATATTTTGGGTGGTCTACCTTTCGAGCCGTCCTAAAAGTAGATATTCAAAATCGTTGGTTGTTTGCAATGTGGACTTTTATTAAGATCATTAAAGATTTATTGTGAAGATTGATGAAAAAAAGAGATATCGATTAATCGATAAAACATATATCTTGATCGAAGAGATAAAATGATAACGGATACGTATTCAAAAATATTTTACGCTCAATTGTGCTAATTAGAAAACAATGTGGAGAACAAAGCTTCGTGGATTTCAGTTAAGCGAAGCTTTCGAAGGTTTTTATCTAGCCGGAGCTGAGAAGTAGAATCGATTAATATAATTGAGCTCCCTTCTGGCTCTCCACGGTGTAATGGTGTATTTTACTTTCACTGATCAAATTTTTGCTAAAAGCCGGTCCATGTTTCGCGAAAGTGGTTGGTCGGGTGAAGGCTTATATATTAGCGGTCAACGCTGGTTAGCCTAGACATAATGTATTTCATTGCATGTTCATAATTTTATATATTTTTGGATGAAATAACACCAATATACGACTTTATTACTCAAGGCAAAAATAATTCAGGTTATAAGCAAAGACTTAATCTTGTAAATATATTAGATGGTGGGGAATCAAATCGTTTAAAAGGTAGCATATAAATTCAATCTCGAGGTTTCCAGTCTGACTCATTTTTGGTACAATATCAAGCTACGCTTTCAAAGTTCAAAACTGACATTACGTCATTGTCGTCAACATACTGCAAAAAGGAATATATGTAATAAATTTTACTGAATATGATTTTCATCTAATATTTATGTCGTGTTCGGTAGAGAAAGAAAACTGCATGTGTTGAATGGCATTCCGCCACATGTGCATCCAACCTGTACTCCGCGTGATAAAGTAATCTAATGAGCGTCTATATTACAAACTCTGTTGGAATAATAAGATTTCACCTTGTATGCAAGCTGCTATGGTCGCTAAGGTCTGGTTTTCATCAACAAACTTCTTCCTCTCTCGCACCACGAATTTTAATAAGGCTTAAAGCAGAGAATATTATTATTACGTAAACCTTTTACATATAAACTTGATCTACAGAAAGTGTAGTTCGGTGAGCTATACATATGAGGTTATTTTAAATGCATAATTTCACAGAAATATGTCCCACTTATACTTATTGTTCATGGTGTAATGTACACAGAAATATTTATTGAAGCATTGCGGTAATTCCCTTAAGGAATTTGACTATGGAGTAGTACCACGAGCACGCTCGGGATCCTTATTATGGACCCCTTGAATTCATGACACGTTTGAATAAATTGATATAAGCGCACGATTTTAAGAAACGACGTGTATTATGATACATTTACAAACGCCATTATAAGTCTAGGCATAATAACATTTTGAATTATTGTGTTTAATAGAAAAAGTATTTATTGATCATAATAAACGTGTATATAGTAAACGTGTATATGTAAATTTTCGAACGTATTTTAGGAGTATTTGTATCACAGATAAAGTTGATACATTTAACGCTCGTAGTTCTTTCGAAATTACGAATAAATAACAAGTTTGCGTGTATGTTTTGTTTATATGCACTTAAATAAAAAAGTAACATGGCCAAATAAGGTAACTAATTTGACTTGATCTTGCCGTACTGACAAATATGGTTAGACTTTATAGTGAAATTATAGTAATTATGTCACTAAAGGTCTTGTGCCAGGCGCGTGTGAGTATATTTTTATAAATCAGATCTGTAAGAAACCAAACAGGTACTACGGCAGTTTTGTTTATACTATCGTGGCTTCAAGTGTTGGATTTTAAACCAAATACAGACACAGTAAAAGTTCGTGCTAAGATATCATCTGACGATCGCACGCTCGCAGTTGACAGTCGTGATCGTGACTTTACACAATAAACTAGCTCCTGAAATATTATATTAAGAAATCAAGGGACAAATCGCTGTACCTCCTTTTTGACGGTCTTATTATATCCTTGTTATGAAGAAATTATATTTGAAATGATCTAACCAGCATAAAAATTTACTCTATATTTAAAGTTGTGTATACATACATAGTCATATTCTTTATCTATTGAAAAAAATATTAAGTATGCAAGTATATTAAGTAATAAATGTATATAGTTTACATTCCATCAATCTTCTAGCCGACTTACATGTATAGTTTGATCAATGTGTTTTAATTAAATAAATATACAACATTTGCTATATTAGAGAAGATTCTTGTTTGACTTTCTACTGTATTTTTCGAGTTACGTGTGAAAGGTTAAAGTAAAAGAGAGAGCTTTGTACTAGCTTGGCGATACAAATGAGGACATTATTTTTAATTTTGCAACACTATTGTATAATATAAGAATATAGGGGAGACGCATTTTTTATGATATTAAATAAATTACCATTAAAAGTACATAAGTAAGTCCTAATGCTGGACATAGCCTTTCCCTTCGAAGAGCTTTCATAGGAGGTTCTTCCAGCATGATGCTTCAATGTGGGATGGTCACCACTCAGGTACGATATGAGTTATAAACATAAGTAAGGTCCATGAAAACTCAATGCTTCCCTTGGTTTGAACCCACAGTCTTAGGTGTGTATTCACGTGTTTTATCTACCAGAACATCTCGGCTCTTATAATATAAAGTCTATTTAATTATATTATTTTCTAGCTTCTGGACAACGATATGCAAATTTTATATTTTGTTAGTTGTTATATTTTCCTTTGATCGACAAGAGCATATCGAACATACGGACAGCTTGAAGCGGAACATGTCTGATATGTAAATAGAGCAGTGTTATCTTTTCGGACTGATATTAGGTACATTTAAATCGATTGATGATGTTTTACATTGAATCGATAAGTATAAAGATTTTAAAAGTAGCGCTTGATTTATTTTACTTAACTGAATTTAAAAATATTTAATTTTATTAGTGTCAGTAGTGGTTTCATAGATTATTTCGCCAATGTCACGTACGATAAAACATACACGAAGAAGATTGATCGGTTTGTTCGAGATAACGACATTAATTGTTTGGTTTCAATTCATCGCTTAGCAGTATGGAAAGAAACTAAACAATAGGTAATTCTTTGTCAATATTTAACCAATTAATTGTCACTTAAGTAGGTTCTTTCAAGAATTTTTAAGTTTTAATACATTTTTAAAATATCACCGGTTCAGAATGTAGATTCTTCCGAGAAGAACCGGCAAAAAGCTGAATAGTTAATCTTTTCCGGCAGTTAATGTTATAACAAAATATATGAAATCGAAAAGTGAATATTTGAAAGTGTCAGTTTTCAAAGGTCATTTTAAAATATATCATTGACAATAAAAAAGCAATAAAAGAAACGAGATTATAAAATTGCACATAAATTAATAATGAAGTACTTGCGAAAGTACTATTAACAATATTAATTATTAATATCTTTATTATGAGAACGCTGTTGGCATAAGTTAATCTGTTTTGGAAATTAGTCATATCCCAAACTTTCTCTCTCGAATTATGTACTGTGTAATACTCAAGTTCTACATCTTAAAATTATGTTAAGATAAAAAGGACACAGTTTTTGTTAGTCCGTCACTGACTAATGTAAAAGGCAAAGCTATTTTTTTAATTGGAAACGTAGATAGTGAAAATTCGATAAATCAAATATTTACAAATTATAACGCAAAAATATGTTAGCTTTATAAAAAATGTAAACATTTTTCATGCAGCTGTCCATGATAATAGCAAATGTCATACTCCCTCTAGTCTGAAGAAGTGAGGCTTCACCGCCCTCTCTTCATGAGGAGCTCTTTTATACAGTGGATCATCAATGACTTACCTAGAGTTGTTACTTGTTACCGTTTGACATTCTGACTGTCCATAGATATAAGTTTGATATTTTAAAATAATTTGGGTTAATTTGCCTTATAATAGTCCCTTTTGTTCGAGCGATATATACATATTTTTAAGCTTTAAATAAGCTATTTTAATATCATGTGTTCGTATCAAAAATGTTTATATAATTCTAAACATGATGTTAATAATAATAACTTATCCCACGCAAACATGGATTATTACAAAAAATATCACCGAAGATGACTTGACCTGTAGCAAATACAAGATAGGATTTTAAATGTAGTAACAATAAGCAAGACAAATAGTCTCTAGATATATAACTTTGGAAACCAAAAAACGAATAAATTTGTTCGAGTACATATACATAGAAAAACCCACAAGTTCGTTTCAACATTGATTACTCATTTTCCTAAATGTAGGCAACAATAAAACAACCTTGTTTAACCTTCGATAAACACTAGTGTATAACTTAGTCATTTTATCAATATACCTTTAAGGATAAAAAAATTTGAATTTATAATATAACTTTAAGGATTTAATGATATTTCGGTTTGTGAACAAGTACCGACCTATTAAATGTTACTGAGATTGCGAAAGAAGTAAATCATTACAATTATACAACGTTTAACTTTTTTTTTTTTATAGAATAGGAAAGTGGACGAGCATATGAGCCACCTGATGGTAAGTGGTCACCAAACGCCCTTAGACATTGGCATTGTAAGAAATGTCAACCATCGCTTATAGCCAATGCGCCACCAACCTTGGGAACTAAGATTTTATGTCCCTTGTGCCTGTAATTACACTGGCTCACTCACCCTTCAAACCGGAATACAACAATATCAAGTATTGCTGTTTTGCGGTAGAATATCTGATGAGTGGGTGGTACCTACCCAGACGAGCTTGCACAAAGCCCTACCACCAGTAAACTACTGGGTTAAATATGTATTTTATCATAAGGATTGAGATTTGGAGCTTAATCTACCAACCCTTTTATTGCAGATTGGCTTATATACTTACTCCTATATGCATTTTTCTTCTCGACGCTTTCCTCCACCGCATATATGGGCGGTGCGATAAATTGTGATGTGATATTTGCCCGAATTTGAAACATTTCGATAAGATCCACTTGTTTATCAGCTAGTAGTAAGTTATTAATATAATTCCTTATCAGTAGTAGTATTATTGATGCTTCTTTTATTAACTAGAATTGACTAAGATTGAAATTATATATATATATATTTTACTTTTTAAATACAAAAATTACAGTTTTAAAATAGTGAACAGAAATTTAATAAATGGGTGATTGCATAAAGAAGGTGGTCATCAAGTCATTCGTCAGTAAGTTATTTATTGTTATACAAGATTGTTACAATCTGTCGTGTCATATTTACGTGAACAGTGGCTCGTCGAGTCAATAAAGAGATTGACGTTTTTTATTTAATTTATATTAATAGTTGGTTGCGTATGCTGTTAAAAAATATTACGAAAAACGACTTTCGTAACGAGTTTTAAATTGATGTATTCATGGAAAAATTCAATGAATTGAATTAAATATTATTGTCAACCTTATTAAACAAAGGGATCCATGACTAAAGTAATTTATAATAAAAGTGACAAAGTTTTGAAACGTAACCAAAGCTAGCAGTTACACTATTGGACTTCTATTCATATATAAAGGTGAACGGTGATCCAAAATTTACTTGTGCTGTATATTATAATATCGAATGAGCAGTTCCTGTTTGTATACATAGGTGTCTTTCCTGAAAAAGACAATTTTTCACAAAAAATAATATTATATATTAAACCTAATTGTAATTTTAATTAATATTAAAGCCGTGGGAATCTCAGTCGTTGAGGTACTATCACTTTATGACAATCATTTATACAACAACATGTTTAAAACTGAAATTTTTATTGGGACTGCCTAATTTTTTTATTTCGTTCATTACATTTGACATGTTAGTAATTCATCTTATCGATAAAAAAATTTAAATACTTATCTTCAAGAATGTAACATAGTCATATAAAGTAAAATTAAATATGTTAAAATAATTGCAGTTTAATGGCAGCGAGGCGCCACGGAATGAAAATTATCTTTTACAAATTACCTATACATATGTCCATTTACCTATGACGTACGTTCGTCCTGTTTTAGCCTTTTAGCACATTAATAACAGCCTTATCTTGTATCTAGCTTCTTTCTGTTTTCGTAAGAGATGTCGTAACGAAATTTTTAATTATTAGAAAATAAATATTAGTTATTTATGATTTAATTTTTAAAACTACGGTTACTTATAAATGTATCATAAGAAGCTTAGTTATATACATACAACGGATTCTTTACTTAAAAAAAACCTAACCTGAAAACTTGCAAAAGTTAATTCTTTATTTCAAAATACATTTTAAAATCTGTAAGGTCCGTTTCTTGCGCATCGTATAATGAATGAAATATGTTGCGTGAAGTTTTATAGCCATACCCTTAAGTGTTCTTAAAACAAATATTGGTGACAGTAAAAGGGTCACAAATGCCAACATTCAATGTATATTGAAAGAAACCGCCCAAGCCCTCCCAAGTTGTATTCTGATATTGATCTTTAATCGATTCTTTCTACGACAACGTGGAATAATAAATGCTATTAAAATCAATTTCGTTCTCTTCGAGCATCGAATTTGCTACTTATCAGTTACGATCTTTTGAAATAAATTGATCCCTAGCTTATAATTTAAAAAATGCATTTTAATATTATTGTTTATTTTATTTTTTTTCTGCTGAATTCAAACATAAAATAACGTTAAAACAAAGTTTTTACACGTCTTTTTTAGTGTCCATAATTAACCGAGTTATTTTTAGATAATTATTATCACATAAAAATATTTCTTAATTACATAAGTGTAAGTAATTAACAAAAACATATCTGTATTTAATATAAGGAAATGGAAGAAATGAATCATTAGCAATAACGAAAATACAAGTTTTTTAAACAATCTCAAGTCAAATTCTAACACGAATAAAAAAAAACCATAAAACAGAAAACATAAATGCGAAAACAACTCGTTATTACCCTACCAGTTACCACATCTTTTAATATTGAACTTTGTGACTGAGATACTTGGTTTGGGGCCATTATATCTTAAATTTTTTAAGTAATTCCGAAAGTGGCCGCGGTCTCGTTTTACGAGTGAACCCAATTCGCTTATATCCTCCCAGACATATTGCCGTATGCAAATTTAATGATATGTTGTTTATTTACACTCACACGGACGTCGTCTTCGTAACACCGAAACGAGTTTTTTTATCGCCATCGTTGCACAGATTTATTGAGATGTCGCTCATCACAATCTAATCTTAATTGCCGCAGTTTTAATAATTGTTTTTTTTTTGCTGAAAGAAAAACGAAATTAATAATAATAAGTATTTATAATTTATAACATCATAATATCTTATATGTATTAAATACTGCGGAGGTATTACAAGATGAAATAATAGTATTATTCTCGACGAGAACGCAAACATTATCACTGCAGCAAGTTATCTTTAATCCCGTAGAAACTAGTAGTCAGGTTAACGACCCTCGAAACTTACGCTTCAAAACAGAACCTGCTGTTATAAACCATAGAAACTCTCATATGTCTTCTAATTGTAATCGCTGATGATACTTAAACCTCATAATTTAAAAGTTCAAGCTTACTGTCAAAATAGAAAAAAAAATGGTTTATTGAGCCTTTTATTATATCTTCTCAATCCCCACACCCTTTGTATCCGATACAATACAAGCTGATGTAAACTGATAAATGTGTAAACGTGTCGTATTTATTTGTATCGTTCTTGAACGCTATCGATTCAATTCTGATTACCTTTTCTTTGTTCCAGGTATGTCCTTCGTGATATATTATCGCTTTTGAAGTAAGTGACGTATTAATTACAACTAGTATTATGTTTTATCTCATATACGAAACAATATTACTGAAAAATAATGAACTCTAAATAAATTAATAGTCGTCTTCATTCAATCATAAAATCTCTTTTTTACTTTGAATTTTTATTTAAAATTATTAAATGTTAGTAAACATTGAAAAGGAGACGTCCAGACGTCTAGCACGAGCTTCATTACAAGTTATTGGACACGGTTTTCAAACTTATGAAGACGTTATTTTGACTTTGGTTCATTGTATATATGCTTTAAACCTGAGTATTGTAACGATTTTAAAAGTGTTTTTAATAACATAAGCTTTGCTCAATTATCTAGTCTTGCCGACAAAGTGCGCGTTAGGGCGGACAATCGAATCAGTCTCGACAATTTCTCCAACAACCGTACCTACCTTTGTCCTTTGCTCTTTGTGGTGTAGCGCATGACAGCGCGTGTCATATTTCGTGACGCTATCTTTGTGCCTTCGGTCACAAGGACAAGTTTTGTACTGTAATCATTTTTCTTTGCTGTAACCGCCTTTTGTTGTTACACTTACGTTATTAATTTTCATAACTGTATAATGTGGGTCTGTTTTTACTTGATTTTATTGTCTTCGTTTTGTGTTATGTTGCAATGTGATGTGACTGCCTATTTAAACGTGCATTGCAATAGTTATTTAAATATTAATATAAATTATGACAAACATAAATATAATAAAAATATACTTGACTGAGGCCATATGGTCTTATGCGTGCAATCATTCGAGGTACTGGGTCAAAGCAGCATTAGCCTATCACTTTGGAGAGGTCGTACCGATCTCATCGGTAGCTGCATACTGATCGATAATCGAATTAGGTCGGGTAACCCATAATTGTAAAGCGTTTTATCTACGCTATAAAAAGCAGGTAGTTGCGTTCTCGGAATGTAAGGCCACTCGAGGACGTCTCGACATATTTAAAATTCAGATTTAATGGTCCCATTCGGGAAAGTGAGTTTTTTTAGTTTTTGCACAAATATTTGCTTTAAATGACCGACGAAGCCGTTTGGATGCCATGTGTTTTGTTTTGAGACTAAATATAGCAAAGATTGGAATTTCGATAAAGGAATTGTATTAACAGACTACATTTTAATGTTGTTTTTATTTTAGATAATAAATAAATATTACTCAGATAATATAATTCACGTATAATAACGTTGGCCAATGCAAACTAGGATTATGAGACGTTTCAATTTAATTTTGAATTGATAATATATAATAATAAATGAAGTTTAAGTTAACACCGTTCTATTGTTCTCAATAATTTTATTGAATATTTAACAGTCATTGTACTTAAATCCATAATTATTTGTTAAGTGTAATCATGTATTTTCACTTGAACTTCACATGCGTATATTTACCTATTCATAGATATTCTGAGAAAATATGTTCATTATCCATTTTTTATAAGATTTTAGAAGATACATCACTGCTTTGTAAAAAAAGTATAGAAGGCGGACCCCGCCTCTTTCTTAAATTGTTACTTATTTTGTATTTCTTAGAAAGTTTAAGGATCACAACCACTGAATATAGTCGCCATTGAACTTTTAAATCATATAGACAAAGAGATCACATCAATAGTTTTGAAGTAATTAAGCTAATTATTTACTTTTTTCATAAAAATAAATAAAACTGCGTATGTATGCATAATGCTACAACTATTTTATTCGTGTGTTAACCTCTGCTAAGTAATTAGGTTGACCAGTCAGTAATCGATAACAGCTGTGCGTCGACATTCCCTGCTTTCAGTATTGATTAGTATGCCACGGGTAGAATTCCCTATAACAAATGACAAACCATCAGTTTTGCTATGTATAGTGCCTAGCATTTAATTAGGTCGCATGTTCTCTGCAAATTGTGATATCGTAAAGAAAATTATCTTTCAAATTATTCTGCTTCAATTACTTTACTAAAGTAAAGCAAGTAACATAGTCCAGAAGTCATTAGAAACGTCGTCTTACACGACGTTTCTATAGGAGGCGAAATTTTAGTGTATGTAAAAGCAAATATATCCAGTATGACATAATATTATTTGATATATGACTAAAATATACTAACACAAATATACGCTATATAGCTTAAAAAATCTATTATATTTGAAATTAAATTATAGCAAAATCATCTATACATAACAATGAATAACAAATGCTTATGTTGTAAAACTTTTGTATTTTTACCTGAATTGCTGATTTGCATCGTTTTTCAACATCATAACGCATTACGTGGCATTTCACGTTATATATGATTCATATAAGCGATAAACTTGAACGTTGATTAATTGAAACTTGTGAAAATATAAAAGGAAAAACAGGCAGCCGAGATCAAGATCGAATAAACCGGTTTACTATCTGAGAACCAATGCCATGTTCGAAATTATACACTTCCAATTCGAGTCCAAGCAGATATTTTTGAGGATCATCGCATATCACAGAGTTTTTAAATAATAATCATATTTATAAAGCGTGTCCGTTAAAAAATTAAGATCTTAAATTAACGTGTGATGGAATACGTGTTAAGCATATGGCATAAATCAAGGCTCGATTTGATACGCACAAAACGAACATTCGTTCCGGATTCGGTTGCCTAAAGTCGTAAAATCATTTGTAATTACGTTAAAACCGATATGAGAAATCGAAGCTAGCATATAACGGTCCTTTATTGGTTGATTAAGTGATGACTGTATGTAAATTTTTAGGTCGCGAAACAAATACATTTCTATTAGTGTAAATATGATTTGCATATAAAAATTTTAACTCACCATTTTTTATTTTAATTGAGCAGCAATTTCGCTCGCACAGACTTTTATTAAAAATAACTCCTTATTCCTTATACCTCGCGAACTCCATCTATTCATTCGACATTATTATTTACATGCATATATATATGGTGGTGGTGGAGTATATAAGCATAAACTCCAAATGCATAATTATTATTCCGAAAATAAAGCTCTGTAAAACAAAATTTATGTTTTTGTTCCGTATATTATTTATAATTTTGCTCTTTATTTCAAATAGGGCGTAATGTTTATTACGGCTTATTATACAGCGTTTTGTCGTAATTCATTTTATGTAATAATATTAATATATTTCTAGGAAGTAAAATAGTTGTAGCTCTGCGATACTGGAATAAACCCTTCATCGAGTATAATGTTTATGTCGATATGCACATGGTGGATTTTAACCGTATGGCGGCAATAAAACTGGCAAATAGCTTGTGACGTTCATTTATGTTTTCCACGCGGATATGACGTGAACCGCACTGCAGTTTGTTTTTATTTTGTCCACACTTCCCAAACATTTGTTGCCACATGTGCTGTGGTTTAATGATCTTCTGATATTACATCATGTTTAGATATGCAGAATAAACTATATTTTGTCATTTGAAATGCTTATTTTTTAAATATTTTATAATATTTATATAATAAGATTAGGTAGATGGATGAGTAATATTATTTATTTTATTTAACAAATAAATGCAAGGGAGTTAAACTAAATTTTAAGACTAATAAATTAAAAAAAAATATAATAATTGTTAATAGGTTTGTGACATAAAGTTTCAATGATATTAAATTGCAGTAGTTAAGGGTAGGTAGTAATTAATTTTATTAGGATATTTAATCTAATCTATTCCTTTATCATATGTGTTAATATATATCTTAAATAATCTTGGAAATTTATGATCGCGGTAGTTAAACTTAGAGAAAATGTTATACGATAGTTAGATCACTTCACTTGAAAGCGATTATATGTGACGAAGATAGAATATGATTAAAATTACACGACCAAACTGAGTAGTATGTAATATAGAGTATTGATGTTTGACGGAAGAATAATTGACGAGTGGACAATAACCCCCTAGACGAGCGCACGTTAAGTCGTACCACCCGTTAAAATTTTCACATAAATAAACGAATACAAACTTAGTTGAAAGTAAGTCTAACAGAATGTTTGATCAAGACTTAACAGCACACCAATCTAAATCTACAATAAACAAACAATGAAAATAGTACGAGAAGAGCTGACCTGCGTTATCTCAGTGTAAATATTAATGCTTAAACATGTATTTGACGTGTTCTAGTTATGTATGTAAGCGCTGACTATTATGTCTAAAATCCAATATTTCGTTTTGTACGTCAAGTCATCATCGTGTATTGTATTGGATAGAACATGTGTGAGCAAATAATATATTAGGAACGGAGCAGTGAAGCTCGATCTCTGTCAATATTTCTGATTGGAAATGTGTTGGTCCTTTATCCTTTTATTTATTTCCTTCGGCCTTAACCGATTGAACAATTCCAACAGAATTATTCAATGGGTTCACTCTACCCTGAGATCTGTTATAGCTTATAAGGAATCTGAGATTCGATATGTTTTCTTTTTAAATCAAAACAATATAAATTTTATATCTTATATATTTTGCGTATTAAATAAAATACGTATATAATATTACTGGGAATCTTTGAGACATAATTCATTACCTTAAATATTTTTGTTCTAATTTTTTTTAATATTTATGTATAATATTATAATTTTACTATTATTATTTGTGATTACTGGTTATCATAATGCATTATGTTAAATGGCTACCTTTGTACTACGATATAAAAATCTATTACAATTTTCAAAGGTGTTAGTGATTAATGATGAGCAGGTTACAACCTAAAGCGTTCTCAAAACGGATCTAGGTATGGCAATGAATATTATATAGCCCTAACCTTCTAATTCAAAGAATTAGGTGATTCACTAAAAGCTGGTAACTTATTAACAAAAAACTTCCCACGTCTCAATACGCTTTTCGTTAAGCAAACCAAATGTGCTGATCTAATCTAAATAGTTGCAATCTAAAGCGTTTGGCGGTGGAATGTTTGCCTATGTTAAGGTTGGCTTATAAGGATGTAGGGGAAAGGGGACGCGTTATCTGTGTCGGGCAGCAGTGCGTGACCGCACATCTCGTTACGTCCCTACGGAATACAGGCAGCTATGCAAAGTAATCGAGTTTTTGCGGTATAGTTATAACACTTTTTTTCTTTTTTCAACGTTCGGTTTTTAAATAAAAGAAGATATCTTATTATTATATTAGACCTAATGTTACATTGTATAAAATTTAAACATATTTTAGTATTAAATAATATTAGTATTCATAGATAATTTGTGATTTTAGAAAATATAAGTTGAAAAAAATAAAATAAGGCGGAATTTATAACATGCGTATCTTTTTTGTATCCGATTAAGAGACATTCAGTTTACCGTCATTGCCCATTAAAGCTGCGTGTACACATCCCGTTATCCGACATGCACAATATACGGATAAATTGGTGTAGTTTCATGTCATCGCAATCAAACGAATAAGGTTCACTTAGTATACCTACATATGTCTGCTATCTATTAGTCGTTGGACCATGTGATCAAAATTTGCAGATATCTTGGACATAGATATTATAAAAGGAAAAATTCTAACCTATTATGTTTAATTGTTTATATTAATAAGGACGAGTGAAATGTTCAATGTACGTTTGCTAGCTGATTTAATTAATAGTGTTGGCCTTGACAGTACGATGAGATATATCTATAATCAATAATGTCAATGATATGCCAAATTCAATTCATCGACCTAAATTGTTTAATTAATTCGACGCCATTGCGACATTTTAATTGTAAATCACACCGGCTTACTCTCGTTTGTAGTGCGAAAGAAATGTATAGCTATGAGTTTATGAAACGTAAGTCAAAGTGTCGCCAGAATACAAGTTTTACTACTTCAAAACATTAAGTTTTCACGCCTGAGAGTTGTGAGCGTCTCTCCTTCAGAAACATCTTGACGTAACTCTGCAAGTTCGCTAACATGTTTATATGTATATTGCACGTGAGTTTTTGTTTTCGAACACAAGTTTTCATTACTATTTCTATCTTAAATTATCAGCATTACATTTTTTTGTAAATCAAATAGCTGTTCATCATTCGAATATTTTCGAATTTTACTTTTCATTTAAAATACATCATGGTTTAAACAAGACCTTCGTCAGTGATTGCTTTCATTCATTTTATGCGTTGACGAAAGTTCAGCATATTTTAAATTAATTCAGAAAATATTCCCTTATGAATTTACATTTATGTTTTAAAAAATAGGTCGCTTTGTGTTTTAGTATTTTATATAGATACGATGGAATGATTATATAAATTATTATTTACTGAATGGTAGTCTGTTTTTAATAATATTACAAATATGCCTATTGTAGTCTAAAGTTAACCGTGAAGCTTGTCTTAGTAGGGTGGGGTGATAATTACAATCCAAGAGGTTAGGGTAATCTGGTCGCCGCTCAACAACATTTTGTTTCACCACGTTAATAATGGCTCGTGATAAATAATAGTTTAAAATAAATAATCAACGGAACTGTAAATTTTAACCAAGACTCAAAATCAATCAATCAATCTTGTACCAAAAACCTTCTTTTACTTAATTTTGGGATAAGTATAGTAATTAAGCACAAATTAAGTATTTGTATAAACTGTAGCATCTGCTACAAATGCAAATTAAGTGACAGTGAAAAATATTCAATTAAGTTATCATTTGAGCAATTAATTACCTTGATAACGATCCGCGTCTGAATGGAATTATAACAGCTTTAATATATTTTCAAGTTTTATCAACAATTATAATGAGAAGCATTTTTTTTATAATAGCTATTTTTATTTGCTTTATACCTAAATCAATTTAAAACAATAACTATTTTTGCAAAACAACAAAAATGTAAATTAACTCTTTCTCTAACGTGTCACAAATTAAATTACCAATGATTTGAAATCAACTAAATATATATAAATAAATCTTTAAATTACATAATACATACATTTTTCCCTTTTCACTGGACTAAAGGGCTTATTAAGTACTTTTTTAAATTGAAATAATAATACATCTTTTAAGTGATTTGGGCGTGTTAGTGTGACTTATTGTTAGTGTCATAAATTATGATCATATGTACTGTTGTTAGGTTATTTTTTTTCTTCCTTAACTTTTGATTAGGCAAAGATATTTTTTGGAAGTCACACGAACTTATGTCCCTAGACTTAGGCACTTTAAGAAATATTAACTACTTCTTACATCGGTAATGCGCCGCCACACATGAGATCTATTTTTTTTTACATTAAATAATTTATTAATAAATCAAATGATCATGGTGATCATGTTTTATTGATTGAATCGCGTTGAAGCATTCACATAGTTAACTCATAATTATTTTCTGAGCCGTATAGGGTAAGATATTAATAGAACAAAATAAAAGATGGACTCGTGCCAGGAAATGAATGGGCGAGAATCGCGTAATTGCATTTAATGAATATTGCAACAGAAAAGTTTAAAAGCTGCTTGACGTTGGAAGTGTAATCCTGTAGTAAAAAAAACGTACATAAAAATTAAAAAAAATAAACGTTTTCCTCTGCTAATTTTAATCGGTGAGTGTCTCTGAGTTATTAAACAAATTATAATCAAGTTATGTGCTTAAGACAATTTAAATTACAGTAAAATGAAAACTCAAGTAGTATGTTATTATTTAAGGATAAGAAATGAAAAAATTCTAACCTACGTTAAAAAAACACGCATTCAGAATGTGAAGATTGTTAGCAGAACATATAATCAAAATTTTTATCTAGTTAGTAATAACACACGGTTTTGTAATATAATATTATTTTTATGTTAAGTCTGAATAAAAAATAACTTAATTTTAAGCGCTTGAAATTAAAACTTTACTAAAATAAAATAATGTTCGGCCAATGCATTTTTAGGCCCTCGCCACTAAACATATAATGGGTTTAATACTCTTTGTGATAATAGAGCAGAACAACTTTTAACCAGGATATCGTCCATACTTATCTCGTTTACAACATTTTTTTAAAATGAATTATAAAATAACAGCCGTATCGAAGCAGAAGGTATATAAAATAAACGCTATCTGTAATCTAGCTTCTTGTTTCATTCTTGTTTACTTTGTAGAATCCTAGGTTTAGGGTTAAAAATAATCCCTGTCTGAGTATTACGGCGCCTCCAGGTGCCTCTTTTCTGAGTCTAAGCTATGCTCATCGCTTCCCTATCTAGTTTTGAATATACCTTATATACCTGTAAATAAAGTCTTTTTTCAAATGAATTGTCTTAATAAAATCGATTAGGAGTTGTTTACGGAGCGGATTTGTATCGAAGCTGTAATCTGGCACTAGGCGTATCGCAAGTGGCGTGTTTCGTGTCTTTAGAAGATGTATATCGTGCTTAAAGTTATTGAGTTTGGTTCATTTAACTTTTTATATGTAATTAATACTATATTAATAGTTTTTATTTTAACTTATTCTTAAACATTGTTATAAGTAATTTTTAAGAATAGAAACAAAATAGATGAGATAAACGAATAATATTTTAAAATTAGTTGAAATGACCATGACTGTTTATGTGATTTAAGCTTCCAGTCAGTGCTTAGAAAGCTTGTATGTACTTTGCGCCGGCGCCGATACGGGCGCCGCGTATATTAGCATTCTACGTATCGCGTGTTGGCAAGCTATTTCTTGCAGTCAGGGCTGCCGTTACATCAATTTGTAATATCTAGATAAATGTACGTACTTATATAAAATAACAGAAAAGGCTAAATAAATAAATGCTAGCATTCTTGCCAATATTCCACGGTCATGATTTGTACAGTAGATTAAATATATTAATTGTTATTTGTATATATTTAAGGCTTTATTGTATAAATAATTTGAAAAAAGGAAACCAGTGTCGGATAATTGATTAAATTTACCATTCGAAATTACATAAATGTGCAAAAAAATAGTGACTGGTGTACATATTTATTTATTAACTTTGTTTTTATTATAAACTAAATCACCATTTTATTAGTTTTAAAGTCTTGTATTAGATCGAATACATAGAAAAACGTTTATTAGCTTATCATTAAAGTGCGTATTTTTATATAATTACGCTTTAAGACTATCAAATATGATAAAACATTGTCGGTCTGTCCGTCTAAACTAAAGCAAATAAATCTTTTTAAAATAGATTTATTGCAACGTAAATTTACTCTTGAACGTACTAGTTACTTATCTGTGAACGGATGACTGTCTGCGACTGTGTACAAAAATAGATGGGGAAGTTGACATAGTGACTTTCCATCCGGGTCAGTGCTGGTCATCAAGCAGCCCTGTCGACGCGACGAGCTACGCATGCGCAAGGTCGGCGGGTGCGCCTCTATCGCCGACGGCGCCTATTGAGCATCTTAACTACAAGCAAATTACGGCTCTTTGTTCGTTACTTTTGGACATAGATTCCTGCAGTGATCACCATTTGTATAATGTTTGTTTAAGCAATTGCAATAAATCAGTTTGTCGATTCTTCGCTTTCAAGTGACGTCCTATTTTAGACGCCTTTATAGCTAACATGCATCAATGACGGTCGTATGTATCTAATGCGTCAATTCAGTGTATCTATGCAAAACAATAACATAATTGTATATAAGTATAATTATGTATTATATTACATAATGGCATTGTTTAAATTATTCGTATTGTAATCACATACGTGTAGCCTTTAACAATTCTACTTTATACGTTTATCATGATATCAGATCTTCAAGAATTAAAGTATTTTTTATTTTAAATCGTGATAAGTTATTATTTTACATTGTACCTTGTAGATAAAATAAATTATGACTATTATTTTTATCCAAATACTATTGTTTTTTTTAAATGGTGCGTGATAAAATGTATTATATTCTTGTATGCCTATGACAGAAAATATAAAAAAAAGTTCATCAATTACGAAATAAAAAATATACAAATAGCATAAACGTCACGCACAAATTATTTCACAAGTCACGCACACAGGTCTAAAAGCAATTATTAAAATGACTTTTTAATAACAGTAAATACCAAATTTTTGTATTTTACAAAAAGTAATTATAAAAATTTTCTTTTTTTTTTTAATTTTTGTGAAAATTCAAAATCTTTATTATTAACAATGAAATATAATATTTCAATAACAATTATACTCCTTTTTCTAAAACTAGTTGCTAGTCAGCTTATCTATTGAAAAAAAACAACAAAATCAGAAAGACAAATTTAGTCTCTATTTAAGTGTTTGTTTCATCAACTATCTAAACCGGAAAGTGCGCTAGCTAGGCAGATACAAATACGATTATGACGAATATGTAATAGTTTAGAAAAAGCCCAGGGAACACTGAAAACAGAAACCTCTTTGAAAGAAACAGCCTTCATATGTTGCCACTGCTAGGCCTTGGACATTTCTCTTGAGAAAGCTTAGAGGTTATTCCACCAAAATGCTCCAATGCGGGTTGGTGAATATGTTCATACTACACAATTCCTCTTTCACTGGTGAGCACAAGATGAGACTAGATTCAAATACATGGGCACATGGGTTGTAACCCGCTATTTTAGGCTAAGATTCACGTGTTCTAACCACTGGGCCATCTTGGTTTCGAGCATTAGTAAGAAGCAACATTTGTACAACGCTCACTTTACGTCTGTTGTGCTGTATACGTGAATTTATATAGTTTTCCTTGTTATAGACCCGTAACTGCAATATTGTTTCATTATGACATAATGTTTATTTTGATTCTGAGAGCCCATTGACACGACTTGTTTTGTATCGCAATGACGGTTAATCGATTGATAACGAAGCAAGTGTTCACCGTATCTTATTACCGGGGCGTTGGTGTTCACATTCCTGCATGTTTTGTTCATTTGATAATTATGCTAAGGCCATTGTATACATACATATATATATATATATATATATATATATATATATATATATATATATATATATATATATACTGAATTTAGCAAATATTCTTTTGATCTTTGTTTTCAATCCCGCGTATTTTAAGCTTCTAAAAGGATAGTATTAAGCCTATTTCAATAAAAAGTTATTAGATTTTCTTGGAGGACATCACGAAATTTTGCTATTATTATGTAAAACATGAGTGAGCAACTGATAAGTTATGATGGATTAATACAATTACCCAAGATATTACAATCCACAAGGACAAGTGCTTTGAATTTTTTTAAATACCTAATATTTTTCATAGGCCATAAACATCGTTGAAAGAAAACGCGTTGATATATAAATAAAAATGTCTAAATAAATATTTTAATGCATACCGTCTAAATTCAAAATATTTTTTAATTTATTTCCGATATTTTTTAGGCTTTCTCGTAGCAGAAATGAGATACTATGAGAATTATGTACAGGTTTTAAGATGCATTACTTTTGATGTTATATTATTAATTAATCGAAAAAAAAAAACAGATAATAATATAATTTTATATATTTTTTGTTTTATTAATAGCACGCATTGATTACGTATGTAACGACCTACATTGCATTATAATTGAAGAACATTACAAATTGTCATGTTATAATTCCATTGACTAGTTTTTAAATGTAGTATCATAGGTTTTTTATTAACGTGACGTTTTATTTTGGTTTGCATGACATTGTTATAGTATTGTTATGTACAGTTAGCATTGCATCAAAATTGTATAGCAAAATGAGCATTATGCTCAGTTTTAAAATAACTTGTTTTTGTTTTGAGTAAAATTACATTTATCAATTTTTTTTTTTATTTTATATATTATAAAAATGACTGTACATATTCTTTCACATTAGTGTTTTGTTTCTATCATTACATTATTTTTCTATTTGTAAAATTATGAAGGTTTAAACTTTAATATTGTTTTTGTTTGAGATTCGTGTTTTTTATTTGCCCAATGATGATTAACGTAAGCATTTTCAAAGGTTATCCGGAATCAAAATAAGATTTTAATTTTCGCTTACCGAAGTCTTTTGTGAGCCGAGATGGTCTAGTGGTAAGAACGCGTGAATCTTAACCGATGATCGTAGGCTTAAACCCGGGCAAGCACCACTGAATTTTCATGTGCTTAATTTGTGATTATAATTCATCTCGTACTTTACGGTGAAGGAAAACATCGTGAGGAAATCTGCATATGTCTAATTTCACTGAAATTCTGCCACACATGTATTCCATCAATCCGCATTGGAGCAGCGTGGTGGAATAAGCTCCAACCTTCTCCTCAAAAAGACAGAGAGGAGGCCTTTAGCCCAGCAGTGGGACATTCACAGGCTGTTACGGAAGCCTTTTAAATCGAATTGTATAGCAATAGTTATATAGCGTGAAGCCATGTACAGATATATGTATATTAGTTATTACATTGCCATTTATTTGGAATAACCGAAACTGAACGTATGCTATCTTATAAAAATGTCGGTTATTTAGTCAGTTTGTTTATTGATTTATGTGTTTATTAAATTTGTAAATCACACGATTTCTTAAGACACGAAATTTAACTGTACTAGTTCTTCCGCATAGGTTCATTCACCTTAAACGTCACGTCGTGAAATGATGTTATTATATTCCATAACATTTCTCAATAAACGGGCTTAAAGCAAAAAAAAAAAATGCAAATAAGAATGGCAGATCCAATTGGATCCGATGAGATTAAACAATCTTGCGTTCCAAAAAAGAAATTCTACAATTTACGATTAAACATATTATTAAACATAAAATTCATAGTATGATATCGTAGTATTAATCTAATCTAAGCACTTGTATAGTAGGTATAGGTCTTGTTTTATGTAATGCATGTATTATCAAGCTTGGATTAAGTGCTGTAGATACATTAAAAGGAGTTGCATTAGTCTATTTATTATTATCGTCTATACCGCAATGTTTGAAGACGAAAGTCTTCAACCAATGCGTCTTACCTGCCATGACATACGGTGCCGAAACGTGGACACTAACTGCGGGACTAGTCCACAAATTCAAAGTCGCTCAGCGTGCTATGGAGCGAGCTATGCTCGGAGTATCTTTGAAGGATAAGATCAGAAATGAGATTATCCGGAAAAGAACCGGAGTCACCGACATAGCTTGCAAAATTAGCAGGCTGAAGTGGCAGTGGGCTGGTCACGTATGTCGTAGGACCGATGGCCGTTGGAGCAGACGAGTCCTAGAGTGGAGACCGCGAATCGGCAAGCGCAGCGTAGGGCGCCCTCCAGCCAGGTGGACCGACGACCTTAAGAAGGTGGCGGGCACCAACTGGATGCGGAAGGCGGAGGACAGTGAGCTTTGGCGCACCTTGGGAGAGGCCTATGTTCAGCAGTGGATAACGATTGGCTGTTGATTGATTTTTGATTGATTTATTATTATTAAATGCATTGCATTATATTATTTAAAGCAATACTTATATCATTAGTGTTTATTTTGCTGATGCATGTTAAATGATGTTTTAATGAAACTAAACATTTATTGCGATACAAAATAATTTATATTCCGCTTAATAATATACCATATAAGCAAAAGAGACTATTACTACATATGTATTTAATCAAAGTCACATATTTGCATTATTTATATAGTAGCAATATGTAAAGTCATGTGCACTGAAGTATGAATGAAGAAATCATAATAGAAATATTTTTACGTTATACTCGCATCACGCTAGCTAACTCTACGTTACGGGGGATTCTGTCGTCAATCGCAGGCGTGCTCTGACTAGACGTGGGGGGATTATCCGGCATGTTACGTACACACGCATACCATGCACCCCCAGCAAGTGTGCCTGTTTGTGATTATAGTTGCGTTTATTGCATTAAAATGATAATAACCCGAGTAATTGCAATGTGTAAGTTATTTGATAAATATGTTTTTGCATTAACTTACTTTTAACATCTATACCTATATAGTTGCATATTATACAAATGTGTTCGTTATTTAAAAATTCACCTCAGGTTTTATTTGTTAAATAATAAAGCTCTAAAAGTTAAGTTAAGAAACAGCCTGCAAATGCTAGACACAGGTTTTTCTCTTTCTTGAGGAGAAGATTTAGAGCTTATTCTATCAAGCTACTGTAATTTACGATGTTTTCTTTCACTGTGGAATCCGAGATTAATTAAATAAAGCACATTAAACTCTGCGCTGTCCTAGGTTTGTAACCCGGAATATTTGGTTAAGACTCAGCGTTCTATTCACTGGGCCATGACGGCTCAAGATAGTACTTATTTAAATATATTTGTATGATTTTAAATTAAATTAAATTAATATTATAGTATAATTATTTAAATAAATGCCTGAAGACAAAACTAGACACGTGTAAAATTTAAAATTACATTAAAATAATATTCACGACGTGTGTTTAAATTTTGTTAAATACAATTTAACACAATATATATTATATAAAATTTCACATATAAAATAAACGTCTATATTTTGAACATCTAAACCGTCCAAAGACAACTAAATAACTCTTACAAGTTATTATATATAGCTATAAGTTTTATACAAGAAGACATCACGTTCAGAACATTTGTCTCTTTTATTAGGCTAAGTGACATATTTTACACAGTTTATTGTTCATTCATGCCACGCTAGTAGACAAAGGTAATAACCAGACAACATTCTGCATAGTATTAGCATAGCAATTGCAACTTGTTGTATGGAATCTGAGAAATAAAGCATAATAGCAACTTAGAATCTTATAATATTATGTGTGTGTCCAATTTAGCTCTACCAGGGACAGCTTTTGTCTTATAAAAAAAATATCGTTTCGTATTAACATAGTTAACTATTTTTATATTACATATATATACGTTTTTAAAATATTAACTTTATTGTTTCTCAACTTTCCATCTTTTTATTACTTTAAAATTGTAAAAAGTTAAAGAATAATACCTTAAAAATCAATAACATTTTAGTATGTTTGTTTTTATATACGATTTACAAGTCGAAGTTAGTCCGAGTTGAAAATTCAAATATTTAAAGTCGTTTAATTTCTAATATAACATCCAAACCTAAAAACATTTTACGCTTAGATAACTGTCTGCAGTTGTTTTAACTAACCTAGAAAGAACAAGTTTATTTTCTCGTAGCCTAACCCCATTTGTCGAGTTTCAGTTTTTATAACGACTAAGCAATGATCAGTTTGACTTTTGTGATGACTCGATAAATAGCACCAAAGGCTTAAGTTTCATTCACTTTTCTATCACAATATATTAAACGTCCGCTTATCGGTTAGCTCTACTCTTGAGTAATTCGAATACGAATAGTGTTTTTAGTCTTTGCTGCCTTTTGTAGTATGAACTCATAAATAATTGCGATAAATAACAGAAACCTACCTGATAATTGTTGTGTAGAAAAAAGTAGATGTCCAAATATACATAATGACAATATGAAAGGTACTGCATATAATCTCTCGATCATCACAGTGCTCTCGAACAGTCAGTAGAAAATACTTAATAAACAGCACACAGGCAATTGAATTTATAAAGCGCTTTCATTGTTTATTCTAAATTACTATGCCATACGAACAAATTAACAAATAGTTTACCCATTTAGCGTACTAAGTTAATGGAAATATTATATTGTACTGCAGCGTACCTTTAAAATTGAGTTAAAACTAAAATAGTAATTAATTTAGGTGTATCAAATTTTTTGTCATGTAGACGCTAAACGTCAGAAGCCAATGACCTGTTTCTGATTCACATTCTTCTTTGTATTCAATCCATATTTATAAAATTTACTGCCTCGTGGGGTTATTGACTACCTAATGATTTTGCAAATCCCGAGGTCCTAGGTTCGACTACGTTTCGGGTTCTTTATAAAAAATAATATAAATTTATAAGACATTTATAAAAAATAATATATACTTAAGTTTGAAAAATCAGCTTAATTGTATTGCGCTCTAAAATATGAGTACATAATATTATGACAAAGCTTATTTGTTCTGTCTGTTATCAAGGAAAAAACTCCAGTCTGAATTTTAAAAATATCCTAAATTGGTTTATATCGTGGACATGTATATTACACCCAACCCTCGCTTCGAGATACCCCAAATCACTTAAAAAGAGGGATCTTCGAACTCGAGCGGTGAAGTGATTTCAAGCCGCTTTTACACATGAGGAAGTCGATTGGCATATCTTTATTCCACCCATTTACCACTTTGACATTTATATATGTAACAAAACTACTTTTCAAATTGTTTAGAGACACACGTCTTCTTTAAGATAGAAATACAAACAGTATTAGGCATTATCGTTAGGACGTTGAATGCAAATACGAGAAGGTAGGTCTTATTTCAATGATCGAAATATAAAGACGTCATGTATGTAACTTATATATATGCATATAGATACCTACCTACAAACGTATTTTGCGCTTTTCTCATGACACATGTCTAAAGTATGAGAGAACGCATCTTGCGGAACGTGTTGACCTTTATTTTGAATGCAGTAAAGACTATGAAATGTGCATAAATTCATCCATTGCACTTGTTATATGCATAACCAAGTTTATTGTAGCGAGCGACATGTCATTTTGTGTGATCTACAGTTCGTTCGTGTCAACACTATTTGTATTAACGCTGTATATATTAAGAAGCACGAAGTTTTTAAGGGTAAACGTGAATAAATAATATTCAAAATGCAAATAAAAATATTTGAATATTTGGAGTCCCTTAACATTACTACGTAGTTTTTATATGCATTGATTTCGCTCAATTCTCTTGGTTTTAATCATCATATCAATAGCGGACGATGTATGCAAAAATTTCGCAATATGTCAAAAGCAGGCAGACGGTTAGTTATTCGAGAGCCCTCTGCAGATTGAAGCGATGATGGCGGACAAAGTTGTACCGTTAGAAAAAAAATAAAACTATGTATTTTTAATAAGTTATTTAATTCTGATTCTGATTATAGCAATAAATAAATTATAAAAATGATTAACTGGATTTGAAATATATGTTGTATTTATGAGTACATATTATTTATAACAAGTTCTTTCTATTATTGTCGGCACATCATTACGATCTGTTTTATTATACTAAGAAATAGGTGTTATACTTTAATTAGTATAATACCTATTTTCGAAGAAAAAATTAATTTCTTTTAACTGCATGCCCAATGAATATTAAAATAAATTTTAGGTAAATAATTATACTTACGTAATAAAGAAATTTAATTAAAGTACGACTCTTGTTAAAAGTTTGTTAAAGGAGTTAAGACAAAGTATGTAATATTAATAAAATTTAATTGTATACTAGCGTAATTAAGATTATATCATTTGATATTTACACGTAGTTTAAATATATTTGTGTAAAAACAATAAATGTCTAAATTACCTCTAAGCCCACTGAACGATTGTTAATGTACATAACGCTATATATACTATTTGTTCATATACTATACTAAAATAAAATAATGAACGATAAAGGTACTGTTAATTGTTTTCACATTTTCAAGCTAAAAATGGATACTGTAACATATATCCATTAAATATTACTAAGATCCATAAAACTTACTACAATGCGTCGGCATGTCTTTGTTAGCTTTGCCAGTAACGATTCACATTCGATAAATTATGTCATAAAGTAAACTACGTCTTAATGCAATGCGCTCTGCATTGGATAATGACGAAGGCTATAAGTTGAAAGAAACTGCCACTTATTTAAAGTTATAAAAGCATATATTCTATTGTAATGCTATTTATTCATAAACATGGATATTGACCCTTTTTTTTTTGTTTCGCTGGAAAAACGCGTTTACGCGTTTCCCCCACCTGAAGTGGGGGGGTATGTGGGACTCGCCGGCGCCGAGCATGCGCCGGAATACCCACTAAAAAACCAGCGGTACCCACACTGCCTTTTCGAGGGGCGTCACGGCATCGCTTGTGCATACTACCGTGACGCCCCGACGGTTGGCCCGCCTCTGCAGGCCTCCAAATCCTAGGGGGTTCTCAGGGTACAAAGACCCCCTAACCCCGGCAACACTTACGGCGGGAGGAGAAGATGCGCATAGCGCCGACGCCTTCTCCCCGGTGTTATTCGGCGAAGCGAGTCAGCGGAGGCCCTCCCCTCACGCTCCCGCTCCGCTGCCTCCTTCTGCGACATGACATTTTCGCAGAAGGAGACCGTCTCCAACCAGCACCTCTCGCTACCAAGCATGGCGTTTATCACATTCGGCAGCGAGAGGTCTTCACCGATTAAGGCCGCCAGGGACAGGCGCTGAGGTCCCCAAGCGGCACACTCCATCAGAGTGTGGCACGCTGTGATGGACATTGATACACTATTAATTTTCTTTAGGATACACTATTAATTTTCAAATCTGGATTAAATTGACAATATAGGCCTTTCAAGTATGTGTCAATAATTTTATTGACACATATTTGAAAGACTTAAATTAATTCAAAGCAGAACTTAAATAGACAAAAAGAAGAAAACATATATCCTTTGCATACTTTGAAATTATTATTCTTCTTTTCTTATTGCCAATATCAAAATAAAGAAAGAGGAAAGAAGGTACTGAACTGTTTTGATTTTACCTAGTTTTATATTGATATAATTAATAAGTTTCAAACACTATAATATTTAAGGATATTTTGAATTAGTTCCTTTTTGGTATCTACAATTTTGTCTGCGGATTTCCTTTTTTTGCTTGGTTAGCTTAATTGATTGTTCCAGCCTTATAAACGCGTCATTCAATCGCTGTTTGCATTTGTTAGTTAAGCTTTTACCACGGCTATAAATTATAAAAAATATATAATTTATATACTTTTTTATCTTGGTCTCATTAACAGTAAATGTGTTTATACTACAATCAATTAAACAGTTTATTGTTATCCGATAGATACTTATACTAATGAGTATTTCGCTGAATTAAGTATATTATCTCTTTCAAACTATATCTCTGTTTCACGACTACAATTTGATGACCACATTTACCAAGTAATGTGTCTTACGAGGATATACGTCGTTGACCTTTTTCGACAGGGCTTTACCGATAAAATGCATGCCCTGTGTATGTGGATATAAGTATCACAGGTCTGGTCAGCGGAATGTCTCGCACTGTTTTAATAGGCGACAGAAGGATTCCACCGTGATTTACATGATAACTAATTGTTAAATTTTTTTTAAAGCAAATAGAAAGATAAAAATGATGTAAATCAATATATATATTTTATAAATCGATAGCAATTACCAAAAATAATATTTTAATGAAACCTCATTTTACATATATCCACAGATATGTTTCAAATATAAATATTTTTAAAATTATTTGTAACAACTTGTACTCAGAACTATTTAATATGAAGAAATATTAAATATGTTTAAATGATAGACAGACAGAAGCGACAACAAGACAGGCTATTTATCAATATGTCGCTGACACTACTGTGTACACAAAAACGTCTACCGTTTATGTTATCAACCGATTGATCTCTGTAACTAACTGATTTCCCACAAGCGCAGTTCAAGTTACAAACATAATTTTATATCCATGTGATTATTTTCAATACAACTTTGTAATTTACTTGACAACTCTCACACAAATTGTAAACATTATACTAATACTATAATATTTACATCTCCTAATTTTATATCAGATTATTTGATTTGAATATTAAACTAATTTTTTTTGATCTTAAATAACAAATTGACAATAGACTTTGCGCGTTTTGACATTTGAATATTATATTTTGCTTAGTTGGTTTTCTGTAACATTTTAGTGATTACTTAATTAAACCGCATGACCTAGCAACTAATGTGGCCGGGGTTTCACCTTATTGTTCTACAGATCGAAGATAATTACTCCGAGCTTCGGGACTGAAGAACAAAGACAGTAATTTTATATACGGGCATCCATCTTTTGTAATAATAGTCGTCAGTCAAAGTCCGCGTACACACACTGTTATTCCCTTAGACTTTTAATATATCGTTACGTATTTTTTATATCTATTGTTTGACTTGAGCGGGGGAGAGAAATTGTACAGTAATGAGTTGAGGCTATACAGATGTATAAATTCTATAAGTAGGATAAAAGAGGGTGGCACAGAATTTATCCCTGTCAAGAGACGTCCCGTAGCCTGGGGGAACGCGG
Organism: Nymphalis io; assembly: GCF_905147045.1. NCBI lineage: Eukaryota > Metazoa > Arthropoda > Insecta > Lepidoptera > Nymphalidae > Nymphalis > Nymphalis io. The sequence goes on from NC_065903.1 coordinate 8,047,733, forward strand.
CGACAAGATTCGCGCATTGTAGCAATTTTGAAAAAAGTTCGTTTTGAGGATATTTGGCACATGAAATATTACAATGTTGCTACATTTTAATATTTACAAATATTTATTTCAAGCCCTCAAAGGAACTTTTTGTGTTGTATTTTTTATATATCTGTTGTCACAGACTAAAAATAGCAAATTAGAAATCATATTGTGGTTACTTCAATGAAATACAAATTTGTGGTTTAACAACATAACAAAAATAAAAGTAGTTATAATTTATTTATTTATTTCATTTATTAGAAGTTGTTGCAATAATGTATAATCATAAAATTTACAACGAAATAATTCCATGATACCTACCCCGTTTAAAATCTTAAAGTAAGTTTATTGGATATAAATTTTATTAAGTCACTACAAGGGTAAATAATAAACATTTATTTAACCTAATGAGAGACGCGATGAAGGACTTCATTAGCTACTCCGTTTTTGTGTAGGTATATATATATAAATGTGCTTAAATAATTATTTTGTAGTTACAATTTTAAGGGAGACATAAGTTTTTCGCCTGGCAGTATCAAATCACCTATATTGTCAGCATTTGTTTCTGTTGACATGTCATTAATTAGAGTCAGAGTTGGTTTCAATATGATTACAATTAAGATAAATATTTGTTAATTTTCACAAATAAGGATAGTAACAGTTAGATTCTGAAAATATGGCGTTATTTTGTTTTTTCGTTTTAATTTAAATTAATAAACACTCATTTTGCTTTTATATTCTAAATAATTATAATTATAAAATAATTATTTCATAAGAAGATAAATGGATTTTTGTAATTCCATCTCACTTTAACCTGCTGTAATTTTCAAAACAATTATCATCCAAAAAATCTAGAAATCGAAGATATTAGAATAATTTATTCTCGACCTATGAGAAACGCTGGTTTAGCTAGGGTGCCATCTTGTGCATAGCATAATTGTTCAGTCTGGCTGACGGATTAACGTCAAGATTATGCCCACTTTGTATATTCAATTCTCAATAATAGTATTGTTTATTATTATAATTTAATGATCTAAGAATGTATTCTAAGTCCTGATAGCATGCACTATAACACAATTGGATGTAAATTAGTTAATTCTACCTTTGAGTTTAATTAAAGTTGAGTAAATATAGTATATTTTTATTTAAAGAACCGAATGCGTGGAATATATGCATTGAAAAACAAATGCCGGTTTGAATTAAAAATGCAATGCACCAAAAGATTTCTCTGAGTTACAAAAGATGAAAGGGTCTAGAAGATTTAAAGCAAGCATATATTCCGAAATTAACGAAATGAAACACCATAATACTAAGAGTGCTGCGTATAAAAGAGAATGCTGTGGCGGCCGAGTTTTAATCAGACACAGGGCTCTCGAGTGGTGAAGTGCAGTTGCCGACAAAATTGTTTAAGCGTCGGGAGCCATCGTTCAACTTCATTGCTTAGCTACATCGCCTCTAGTAAGCCTCTAGTTGTAGAGGACTCGCATGACGAAGAGCTTCAATTATGGTTCAGTATTTCTAGAATATTTCATTGTATTTTATACCTACTATCATCATAGTAGATTACAAAATATTTTATATGAACAATGGTATTCGTATAATTTATTATTTTGAAACGTTTTATAATAGTTATTTCCCATGTTTCCAATTTGACAAAACTCAAAAATTGCATTTAACTGCGCAAAGCTGGACAAATGCCAAATGATTCAACGCGAGCACAAGCTACAAGTGGCCGGCACGGATTGCCGTTTGGCATCAGTCCGCCCCAGACAAATTGGGTAACAGACCAACAAAATGAGGCCACGATGAAACGTTAATTATTCGTTTCGAGTGAAAAAAACCATCGACTATGAAATTTTCATTCACAGCTTCCATTGTTAAAATTTCTTTTTTTTGTGAAACGGCGCCTGAATAATTATTACAGTAGCTAAACCGAGGTAGAAATTCTTATTCTGGCTTATCTTTTGAATGCAATTGAAAATTGCACCTCTCTCCACTACGCCTCACCCTCTCTTGTCATTGAATGTCTTTTCAAACGTCCCCTCTCGGCGGCGTTACTCTATGTAGAGTTCTTGTGGTGACGTTTTTATTCAATTCGCGAGATGAATAAATTTGTTAATTTAAAATTCAAATTTGACATTAAACATGAGGGTGGCAAGCATGTATTCAAAAGAGCAGAGTTAATTTAATAATAATAATAATTTATGAAATGCATTTCTGTAGTAAACTGATAAATTTAATATGTAATTATAATATAATTATATATAATTTTGAATATATTATATTTATCTATCTATCCGACTACGACGGCATTATGATATTCTACATTATTCTGGCTAATGTTTACTCTTATGGGTGCATGGCGTATCACGTTTGATGTCATATCTCTGAGAATATAAATACTACTTGTTATGATCCACTCACCAATGATATTTTTTTCTCACGGCCTAAAAGAAGACAAATAAAAATTATGTACTAATTTTTAAATAAGTTTTTATAAAACTATGTATGAGGATTTATGTAAAATTATAATGATTAAGAAATATGTACACAGTTCACCATTTGTTATTCATATTCGTGTATACGTGTATAACGTCATTGCAAAGTCTTGTGATCTACTTACATACAAATATATATTAGACAATAAAAACCCAATACTTTGACAAACCATAACAATGATATAATCGAAATTTAGAAACATTTCATGTCACAGGAAAAGTTTTTATTATGACCGTTATATTATAAGTGTCATTTGCAGAGCACTCGACCCGATAAGGATATTTCATTTCGCATATGCGTATGTTATCTGAAGTGATTATCGCACTGGATTCCGACAAGTGGTCTGTTTTTGCGTCCACTTACTCGTTGGCTACATACGAGTTTTCTGTCATCTGGCATGTATAAATTAATTAAACCTTTTTGTACACTGAAGTTATCGTTTGCTATATTTTCCGTGTACTGACTCACTCGTCTGTTGTCTAGCTTATTATGCAAATCTTAAGGTTCTGGGTTCTGGACACTAGTCCAATAGAAAAGTTAAAACCAGAACCAGCCACTAGCCAGTAGTTTTGAATATGGCCGTGATTACTATCCCGTGCCTTGGAAAGCATGTACCTAAAGCCGTTGGTCATTTGCCTGATCTCCTTTCGCTCTAGTCGGATTGCTGTCCCGTATCGGATAATGAGATCGCGGGACTCAAAAGTGCGCCTGTGTTTTCACAAATATTTGTACACTATAGTTTAAAATATCACCTGCGCCAACTGCGCAGTAGTCACTAGTCTTCTTCGAGAATGGCCATCGTGGCCTGTAAAGATACGAAGGACACTTTACTTGTGCGTTTTGAGACTTTTTAATGACCCGAAATTTATAACAATGATTTATCATAAGGGTTTATCGTTAATTATTAAATTATTCTGACTGCATGTTACCAATATATGTACATATATAAACTATTATAAAAAATGTGATGTTTGTCATCTGCTAAACGTAACGTGGGGCACTTTTTTGTGAAATATTTAGGTAGGTATATAATGTTGCGTACCGATGCTGAATTATGATATATATATATATATATATTTATATAATATTATGCTTTGGTAAATAATACTACTGTGGTGTATAAATTTGAAATAATAAAATGTAGAAACATCGTTGGCAGTTAGTCATGATGTATCTTCGTTCCTACATAATATAATTATAGTACCTACATTATATATATGGAGCGTTTAATTAAAAACTGTGGTCGACTGGCAGGCGCCAGACAGACGACTCAACGTAGCGTTATTGGAACGACATCGTCGCTGTTACGACTATTTTAAGTGGTCACAATCGCTTCCTGATACATTTATTTGTTTTACAAGACAACTTCGACAACTTTATCAACTACTGAAATTTGGAAAACGCTACTTATATCGTATAATTATAAATATATATTACTTATATCGTATACTTCACAAATATACAATACGATCTCTTTTTTTCTTTAATTATAGGAATAAATGCAATTTTTCTTATTTGCCGTTAGTATGACTCTCAACTCATTTCTTGAGTATAATTTTAAGCAAACTCAACTTAAATGGCTACATACTCTAAGTAAATGTATCGCATATTAATGTTCTTTTAGCATGTAATTAGTAAAAGAAAAAATGTTTATTTTATTTAAAAACACAAGAATAATGAAAGTTTTTTTTTATATTACAATTCAATTTGGTTTTCATTCAATATACTATGTTCCACATTACATTCATTCTCGAGTCAGTAATGAAAATGACACTATAACTGTATTTTTTTTTTATTTATTATAATTATAATAAAAATAATTACCTAACGCTGTAAAATTTAATTCTTGAATAATTATTTTTGTCATAATAATTTAATATCACATCGTCATCTCTATTAATTATAATTTTAATTTAGACTTACCTTTTGTTATGTAATATAAATAAGTAATTTTTTAAATTAAAATCTGACAATAATTATTGCAATCTCTCTAGACATCTCAATTGATCCTTTCAATCGATTCAAGAGCGTATTATTTTAATCGGATATGAAATTAGGCCCATCGATTGTAAAAAATTAAGTTTCGCAGTTTTAATATACAAATACGATTCATAAATGGAAAATACTCCTACATATTCACCATGTATATAGGTCACTATGAATTTTCCACATTTGAGTGGGCTTAATAAAAAGTTTAAGCTGTTTTTTTTTTAAATCACAATGTTATAAGTTTTTCAATAATGTCTATCATGGGCTGGCATTTGACAAGATTATCGAATTTTTCAAAAACGTTCTAATATAAAAAAAATTTAGGTGTTTCTTTGTTTAAAATTTTATTTGGCTATGTTATTATAAATTGGAATCCAGTGAATAATTAATAACACCGGTTTTGCTTTTCGAGTACACTGATTACCAAATCAACGGAAAATGCATGAGCATGTTTCAGTTCATTGACGAATTATGTACCTAGTTGACGTTAGTCCCGTGTAGCGACTATACCTACCGTCGATTTTTCTGCACTTTCAGATATAGCTTTAGTTTATTCTTATCATTATTATTTACAACTTTTTTATTAAAATAAAACAGTAACACACCAATCCTTATCAATATTGTAATATTTGTTTAATATTCCTTAACACACAACGCCATCATACAATAAATAATTGATTATCCATGATTTATCTGTAAAATCTTTTTTTAATGCACTGTTAAAAATAATGAATCAACTATTGTTTTGTACATTGAAATTATATATAAAAACAAAATGCATCAAATGCGCATGCGTGTCGGAGGGTCGCGTACTACCAGTACTGGCGACCTTCGTAGGTCGCCGCCCGCCATTCAGCCTCTCCCTCATTGATTTTCGACTCGCCATATGGCAACTACTCAAGCGCGAAAACTGCCCAATCGGCTGAGTGGGCGAATATTTTCGTTCTTGGCCTTAATTTCAGTGGTGACGGTTCACTTTAGAGCACAAACCAGAAGTGAGGAAAACCAAAATAGTGACACATTGTTTTAGTTTGTCAGCGTCAATTTTTTCTTAAATTAAAAAAGACAATCTCATAATATTAGTGAACATTTTAAACATTATTTAAGTATTTAAGTGGTTCAATAGTATGAATTTTAATTTATTTACGAGTCATAAATAAATGGAAAAACAACTGCGTATATACAAATAAATTATAAATTAATTGCCGAGATGCAAAATGTACATGAATAAGAGCAGTATTGCTTTCCTCGTGTTTCGCCTAATTTTATCTCCGTTTGAGCTATTTAAATAGAAACACAAGACAACATTTACATTTACAATAGAAGGTCCACTTGTTTGTGGTTTATTTGCTTCTATAACTTGTTTGTATAAATAATTTTGTAGGTAAGCTAGTCGCAGCTTCTTGATTTATTTAAGTTTATTATCTAGTCATGACTTTAACCACAACACAAGCAAACATTACAGTTGCGGTTTCAATAAAATATTAATTTTCTCGAGACCATTCATAAAATATGATACAAATACAAGACGTAAACAAAAATTGCGAGTAAATATTTTCCTTTTGTAATATTTAACAGTTGTTCTAAGAAGGAATAAGAAACAAGGGCAGACTATAATCTTGGCTACCTTGGTCTTTTACCGTGTATAGGGTCCAATGAACTTTCTCAGAAAATATAAACAGTGAATATTTTTCAAACGGTAATTTAGAAGGGTCTTTTATCCTTATTTACTCTTTTTATCAACTTGTGTGTTCAACTGATAATTGTGAGAGATGTGGGAGACGAGGTGATGCTCGGGTCATGGCTGTGGATAATATGAAAACTAACCAATGTACTTACTGATTATGATTTGGTTGCAATTAGTCACTGATTTATTTAACGTCGACATTATAAGTTTGACGAAGCCGTTTAATGAAGAAATGAACGGGTATAATTGTTATAAATAGATTTATATGTAATAATAAAGTTACGGAAAGTTTTATGGTTTTTATAATTTTCAAGAATTGAACTACTCATATAAGTGCTATGGTTTTCAAAAAAATGTACACTCTTTCGTGTCTTAACTTATTTTCATTAGTACATTTATTATTAGTGATACTGTATTTTTTTGTAAAGACAATATCTATAACATGCTTGTACACACACACTCATAGTATTTTTACTTACTCTCTTTCAAGGCAACAATTAAATATACCTTTTAAGTTTTTTGTAAATCTATCAGTAGAGCTATTCTATAAAAGCAACCTCCAATGTCTTAGCAGGTCGTAGAATGTCAGAAAATGTTAGTATGCGACATTATTTATAATATTTGTAACAAAAAGATAAAAATAGCGTATCACCTCAAGTCACTTGTCAACATTTTACGAGTAAGATATATAGTGGGTCTTACAGAATAATAATGCTAGTTACTGAGCCTAAATATTTTCATTGTTCTAGGTAGTAAGCTCAATCGATGTAGAAGATCTGTATGTGTATGATTTCATAGGCTCCATTAATGAGCTTCACCTCTATCTAGATAATGATAGTTAGTCTATGACCTCATAATTTCGTGCACCGTGATGAGATACTGTTGGCCGTGTGTAGTTAAAATCGTATAGATGATTCCGCGAACGCCACCGGCATGATTCATTCGAATCCGTAAGCACTGAGCAGTATCCTTCTATACTAATCGGACCTGTAATATACCAACATAAGTTGATTTCTCATTACCCTTTCAGCCAATTTTGTTACTAACGGTTTTGTTTAAAACTATTTTAACCACACGATTAAAAGTGATAAATATCAGCGTCGTACTAATTATATAAATTGACAGATATTGGTTTCAAAAGCCAATAATGATATAAAATAAATAATGAACAATAATGATGTCCTTAATATGTATGTATTTTAATCTGATGTTATTAATCGAAGACGTATTAAATAAATTTTCTTTTAAAAACTGACGATTTATGAAAATGAAATCAGATCTGAATAATGGTGTGTCGTCTGTATTTTATGGAGTCCGATAAGTTTGCTCCGGCTTTAAGTATATTTCGTAAGAAGTAAACAGCATATCGAATTTCGCCCTGAACTCGAATTTATAAAAAAAACTTTTTGAATATTAAAACCACAACAGTAAGTGAAATTTACAAATATATCTTTATAAAACACAAACAGTTCTAATTGAAGAAATATATCAAAAAGTTCATGCAACTAATATTTGACCTACACGTCTAATATTACTCGTATTTTGAACTATATTATAAGAAATGTATACAATAACTAACAAAAATGAAATAATTTTTTTTTTAACGAAAACAAAGAGTATTATTATTTTGTATAAACGTAGGCGAAATAATGTTACTTATGAAAATAAAACTTTACCAAAAGTTATTAAAACAATGTAAATACTCAATATTAGTCAATAGAAATAAATAAATTTCTAATTTCAAATTAAACTACCTATTTAAAACTCGAAATGAATAAGTTAAGCTTTAGGTAAGTATAACAAGTTCACGTACGCCCGTGACGTAGTTTGATATCGTGCGTCGTTTGACTCATCTCCGACCGGTTCTAATGAAAATTATCCCGATTGAATAAGTTTATATATTTAACTTGTTTTGGTTACTATTAGTTCAGTACGCAACGAACAGTTCATGAGACACGTATACTCAAAATGGTTAATAAAATTAATTTTATTGCATTCGTGCGTAAATTTAGAAGGACTACTTGTGTGATGTGTAATACTCAGACTGTTAAGTGTAGAAATTTTGAAAAAAGATCGAGTATCCCGGTTAGTATAAATAACACCTGTATTTTGTTATAAACTGTAAAAAAATCATATAAAGTATTATTTTAACTATTGTTATTGCATTGAAATTGTTACCCTATTTGCACTTAAGCTGGAAGGTTGTTATAATAGAGTTATGCCTGATTCAATTAAATCCTTTCATAAAACTCGTTAGGAGCTTAATTAAAAACAATGCAACAAAGCGCCCGCATTCAGCGAAGTACATAAAATGTGAACGTTCTTTTGTGATTGTTGTAAAGTTATATCGGTTGCATAAACCATTGCGCTGATCGGAAACGGACATGGCCTGCCCCAACGTCGCCCACAGTCGCAGCGCGTTGCACAATGCAATCCATCATTATCGGTAGATTTGGGACGCACTGTTCCGACGCAGCTGCGCTCGCTTGGTCGGGACGCGCTGTCGATTTGCAATCCCGTAATGCGGGATTTATGATGACAGCTTCGTGACAGCGGGATATTTCTCGAAGTAATTTCAAATAAAATATGTATAAAATATAAATTGCCAATTACGTAAATCGAAAAATATTATACAGATATAAAAGATCATATAATCACAATATATTTAGAGTTGTTGTTTTTCTTCGAATTTCATCTACAAAGTGATAAATTGCACACAGCAATCACAACAAGTTTGAAGAAATGTTTATATAACGCTATTATAACACATGCACCTAATTATAAGAGGGGAGGGAGCGCAAAGGTAACAATTGTTAATAAGCAGGGGTTATATGTATCTCACGTTACTTTTATCCTTCAAATCAGACGCAGCTCATTTTCTTAAATTAGATTTTTTACGCTATCGAGACACGTTTTTTGTCAATGAAATGAGACATAAAATTAATGCAGCCCTTTTAAAATTTCCTTACATCCTCATTTATCACACTTATTATCATTGCAAATTTTGTTTATAATGACAGATAATGATGATCGAAGTTACCTACTAATTAGTATTGATTGGACAAGCGACAGAATGGGGAATTGGTCGCAATGAGGTTAATGCGAAAACAGTACCTCATTCGATTTCTGTTACGTTCATTTAATCAAGATTTATAGCAGAAAGACTTACGAGTGGTTAACTACCGTGAATTGTAACTTATAATGGAATTTACGATTTATTTAAAAATAACTGTAATAAAATATTTACTACAGACATTTTCATTAAAATCTGGAACACTGTCTGTCCATCAGTTAGTTGTCCAATAAATTGTATATATGTGTGGTACCGGATGGTTTTAAGGACCGTTAGCTTATAATAGAAATAGCTAGATTGTAAGCATTTGTCATGTACATAACTTATAAATAGTTAACTTGATTATTTCGAATCAAAAGTCAAGTTACCTACAGTGTATATAGTATATATAGTACATTAACTTAAGTTAGTTCCAACCATGTCTAGAAAAAATTGTAATATTAATTTAATCTTTTATCTAAAAGTTAAACATTTATACAACAAAAGAGTAAGTTTATTTGTTCATACATTCATCAAGTCCAATCATTTGTGTTCATACAAATAATGATTACTTAACTAAGTTTTTTTATTGTAGTGCATGGCGCGAGCACTCTACGACAACATAGCGGAGTCACCGGACGAGCTGGCGTTTCGGAGAGGGGACCTCCTCACCGTGCTGGAGCAGAACACTGGTGGCAGCGAGGGCTGGTGGCTCTGCTCGCTAAGAGGACGACAGGTATATATTAACTATTTGAGGGATAAAGATTAACACAGAATAATTATTTGACAACCAGTCATTTTTTGCCCAAAGGATAGGAATATTTACTTAACCGCGATATGCTGCTTGCAATCTGGCTACCGACCTGCAAATAAGCTATATTTTCCAACATGAAATCCGTAATAAAATGATATAATAAAAGTGAGGAGTATCCAGAACTGCATCGTGTACATTTTGATGTCAACGAAATGTTATGTAATTCACCTTAAAGTATTTACTTTAATTTGAATTCTGTAAAGTGCTATCTGGGACGTTATGGTAGCATCATGTACCTCAATATAACTTAAAAGAGACTGACATTGTAAGGGCAATGACTTGGTGAATTTTAAATCATGGCTAGACCAAGGTTGAAAATAACCTGACTAAGCTCTTAGGGAAATACCGATTCTGATGCCCATCATGAAAGTCACAATGAATATTACTATTCAAACACAAATCTTAAATATTTTTGAAGGTCTTGATACCAATAAGCCTTATTAAAATGACTTACATATTTTTATTATCATCGCAATGAAACTTTGTTGCCTTATAATAATTAGGTGTTGATTTCCAAAACATTTAAAGGTACACATTATAATACAGAAACCATATAATATTATCGAGTGGCACTTAATTAACGTAATTTATATATAAACATGCAATTCACATTGTACGTGTGCTTCCATTGTATTTATTGTGTCATATGGTGCGATGTTTACCATGATGCCATGTTTTTGTTGCTGCATGTTCTGAGGTCATCGTACGTCGTTTTTGTATCCTGTGACGCGCTTATGATAAGACAACATTATTAAACATCACCCGTTATTTTACATTAACGTTGATAATAATTTAACGTAAATAAATAAATAATTATTTGTTTTGTAATCTAAACGAGGAAGGTGTAATAGTTTTTTCATTTACCTAAACATATTCTTTTTAGGGAATATGTCCTGGAAACAGACTGAGGATTGTGGCTGGCGTGTTCGATGCAAGTTCCGCCTTGCAGAGACGACGCACGCGTACGCCAGCACCAGTGGCTCATCAACCTTTGCCGGCGCAGCAGTCACCCGCTTTCACAAAAGTAAGTGCTTCGGTTGTGTATATCCAAAAATTTAATGAAGTTTTATTACTTACGTGGCAATGAGGTGACTTTGTAAGAATATTGTGATGTCATGACATAATATCATAAATATTGTCCAAGAATTTATTACCAAGGGTGTTTGCTCTTTTTTGACTCTTTCCTTAAGGATAAAATACAAGAAATATACAAACAGGTAAATATAAGTACATTGTATAGTAAGTCATTGATGTATTTTTTATATAAATAAATATATATACATATGTATTTATATATTTATTTATATTTTATGGATTACTTTAATTATATAAACTTAAAAAGTGAAATGTAATAGATATTTAATTCTTAATTATTTCATAGATCGAAGAATGTTCACATTACGACGTACCACGGGCGCCACTGCCGGTTCAACGCATTATAGGCACGTACGACTGTCCGAGGCCGGCCGCAGACTGGTACGATGCTCCGAGAGCTCCACGACCCGCCAGCGCAGACTCGGCTTGCAGCGGTACCGGTTCCCTCACATCGGCAACGTCGAGTGCTTCTGCGAATTCTGGCAGTTCAGCGCACTCAGCCGCGTCCGCATCTAGTACATATGATGTGCCGCGTTCTCGCGCTTTACCTTTACCATGTGATGCAGCGTTGGAAGCCCTTGAACGATTACAAGTGAGTCACTTACTAATATCCTATACGGAATCGTTGAATATTCAACCTCGATGATAAAACGTTTATTTTAAAGCTATTGTAACCTACATAATAAAAAATATCGTGTTCCAGGAAGAAGCGTCAGCGGCGGTTTCGCGATTGCTTTCCTACGTATCGCCGGGATGGCGGCGGCGCGGCGCGTTACGGCCGCGTGTGCTCGACGTGCGCGTAGCTGGCGCGCGTCTACGAGCCGCCTTACACGATCTCGCAGTATTCGCCGACGCTACGCTGGCCAATGCTCATGATGCCCAAGATAAAGGTACGTTATGTGCCACTGCTTAAAGTAAAATTAAAACTGTTATCTTGAATATTTATGCTTGCCCGTGTCCATTGTTCCATTTCTTTGACCGTGTTTCGTTACGATTACCCAAACCAATTCGATGTTAATTTGAAACTTGATACTGCGTTTGAGTTGCCACTAAAAATGTTTAGTTTTTTTTTTACGTACGCAATTTTATGAAATTTTATATTATAAGGTAAATTAAGCAAAACTACATTAGGTTTTTTGAGTATAATGAAATTTTTATTTTATTGATATTATATATATATAAGGAAAAGAGAGTTCTAAATATTTTAAAGCTCCTTTATTTTCCATATACAGATATATTTTATTTATCATTTTGTAATAATTAATTTAACATTTCTCAATTACAGGTATCGCAGTAAAGTTACGGCCGCTAGTGAAGGCTCTCAAAGATGCAGAACGCATTACACACGAAGCAACTAGTGCTCTGGACGCAGGAGACTGGGCACCGGAGCGGTTAGAGCGCGACCGTGAGCCCACGGACGGCACGCAGGACGCCCTGGACCAGCTCGTAGCATGTGCGCGCTCATTGACCGAGGACGTAAGGAGAGCGGCATCTTTCATACATGGAAATGCTTCACTATTGTTCAGGTTAGTAATTCTTATCTGGTTCATTTACAATTAACTAATTTGACTTCCCCTAGAGTTATAAAAAAATCTGTATATATTAGCTTAGGTAATTTAAACGCTGTGTTTCCAGGCGGTCACCTGCAGTCCCAGAACACGAGTGGACGGAAGAGTACGACTACGTTCGACTCGAGTCCAGAACAGCAGTTGGTAGGCGAAATGCAGAAATTCGTGCTGCTTTGCCGGATAAGCTAAGGGCGTCTTTTGATGCCCTTGTGCGAGATGCTGACCACGCTGGCGAGGTTAGTAATTGTACAATTCTATGCATATATTATTGCATTGCATATGAATAAAAGATTAATATTTTTATTGTTTATTATTTCAGACTTCCTCCATAAATACGTAGTAGACAGATACAATCGGAGATCGATAAAAAATTAGACGTATTTTTTTATTCTTATAGGTTAGCGCAGTGGCTGCTGCCACGAGATTACCACCAGATGACAGACAACTAGCGGCATTCTACGCTGCACAAACGGCCACATATGGCGCCCACCTCTCCACAGCCGTGGAAGCATTCCTGCGAACTATTGAAATGGGACAGCCTCCAGACGTCTTTCTCGCTCACGGCAAATTCGTCGTCTTGAGCGCTCACCGAATTGTCCACGTCGGGGATACTGTGCACAGGTTATTATTTGTAGGAGTGTTAACACTAGTAATAATAATTACTACTATTTCTTTTCTGAGCAATTTTGATTTATTATTTTAATTTATTTTTCTTAGGAGCGCACAACACGCCGGTTTAAAAGCAAAAATATTACGATGCTCCGATGCACTCTCGGACGCCTTAGCTGCGACCGTCTCCAAAACGAAGGCGGCGGCGCTGCAGTTCCCATGCGCGAGCGCCGTGGCGGACATGGCTGAGGCGGCGCGCACGCTGTCGACGCGTGCGCAGGAGTTGCGGCGGGCGCTGGTGCGCGCGGCCGAACCGCCGCAGGACTCCACGCCGGCCACCACCGTGCCGCCCTCTGCCAGCGCCACGCCCCTCACGCCACTCACCCCCCTCGCGCCACACAACTCGCTTCCCGTACTGTAAGATGTATCTAGGACCGCTTCTCGACATGTGATTCGAGTCGAACATTAATTAGGCTAGTGTTCCAATGTTCCTTTGGCTTGGCAGATAACTGATTATGCTAGAATTAAATTTTATTGACACACTTGTGCTCTGAAATGCATCGAGTACGTGCAGCGTTGGAGTTGTATATGACTTTTAAGCTTTTGAAGAAGTGGATGATCTGCCGCTGAATTGGTGTACTTAAACGTAATGAATGATGGATTTAAAATTGTGTCAAACCATATGAGTATCTTTGAAATGACAACAAAACGTGCTGGACACTTAAATTAGTTATAACTGGTAAAATTGGAGGCTGGTATACCTTCACATAGATTACCAAAGAAAACCAAGAGAACAGATAAAATAAAGAATAATATTCACTGCCGATACTGATTAAACACGCGAAAAAAGTTTCTACTAAATGTATCAAATATAGAATACAATAAATTAACAAAGGCTGCCATTAGTTCTTATTTTACTGGTTTACAAAAAATACGCAAGTTGTAAATTGCTGGATGCTCATTTACCGTAGTGAGTTGAGTTATCCGTCCAGTTTTATACATGTTGCAACAATAATTTTATATTGTAGCGAATGAATTTACTACGGTATTAGACCGAAGAATGGTTGTATACTAAAAACGGTACAAATTATTGTTGTAGATTGCTAAATATCACAGGGATGTGTACTTTTAAAATTTGATTTATTTGCATTTTTTTTATCATATAAACTTATTAAGCTTTTATAAATTTAGTTACTTTTAATAACTATTGTCTTTAAAGCATAATTTATGACAAAAAATTACCATGATTGATTTCAATAGAAATTTCGCTCAATTTGTATGTATATTCTAAAACTTCTGAATAGGAACTTGATTTTGTGTTGGTTGTGTTTAGAAAATAGAAGTGATAAATATTAAAATAGACAAGAAGAGTGAAGAGGACAAAATATAATCCAAACCTAGAGTTTATATTATATTAAATAATTATGTAGGTACTTACGATCTATCTGATCTATCGCAGCTTATTTTTATTTTCAACGACCGCGGTGGAATGTACTCGAAAAATCAACTAAATTTTATATTTGAAAAGATATTAATAATTTAATCTTTTCTCAAGATAGTGAAATTAAATGAATGTGGAAAGAACGACTAAGCAAGCTTAGTATGCGCTTATCCAATTTAAAGTAGTCTTAGCTATTTAAGAGAATACAGTTTACTCATTGAAATTGACTATAATTACAATATCATTATAGTATATGCTAGCATTGTTTGAAACAAGCGATAATAAATGTAAATGTCACGCTATAAATTGAAATGACTTAAATTATGGCTGAGGCCGCGCTGCGAATCCTACTATAAGATGTTTATTTTGACGTTTTTAATTCGCAGTCAAATTTATATCAAACGTATGCATGATTGAACGTAAACGTAATAATAAAACCGGGTCTTTTATTTTCGTAGTGTGGGTTATCCCTAATATTACCTGCAATAAATGTCATAAAATGTCTTCGATATCGACAAGTGATTGGTGGCACGCATAGGAGTTTAGTCAACTTTAAGTGTCAATATTTTGTATTTAATAAATATTTTATTATAGTCTGCCGTAGATACAATATATCAATGTAAAAAGCATGTTGTATATTAGCAATGTGTAATATATTTCCTAGGTGTCGTAGATTAGCTAGGTATAGATGAAATTGTACAAATGCATATTAAAATAATAATTTTATTAATAAATTATAATTTAATCATCTTGTAAAACGCAATCAAGTAAAATATACAAATTTTCGTATTTATTTCATCTTTTTATTTACTATTTCCTTATGTAAATGTAATATTATATGTAAAAACCCTGTATATAAGCAACTTAGCTGTAGAATATCTGATGAGCGGGTGGTACCGTTCGTCGGGGTTTCGTTCTTTTATTAAAAGAATAATCATCAAATAAAAAATAAGAAAACCCCTTAACTATACTTTTTTCTAACCAGTATGACATTTCATGCTTCTCGAAAAACACACACTTTCAAGCAATTATTTATCCTTTCCTTATACTTAAGCGCGAGCGAAGCCGCGGGCAACAGCTAGTTACATATAATAAAAATGTAACTGACGCTGTGTGTACATGGCAGATTTATGAGTAAAACTATTATCGGGAGCTTTTATCAACGCAATAAACAATGACTTAGAATTGCATTTGTGCGCGCTAATCTTAGGAACTGCTTAACTGATTTGGGTGCGGTTTTCACTAATGTATTGTGGCAAACTTCACTTAAAATTTAATGTTTGGTTTATTTCAATCGTTTTATAAATAAAAAAGTTATGTCACTTTAAGGAATCATGTCAACCATTTATTTGATAAAAATGCTATAAAATAACTGTTCAGTTAAATTGGCTGAAACTTTAGCTATCTATAAATGATAGTCTGTAAAATTATGATGATTGAAAGTTAAAAAATGGACAGTTTCAGAGACTTAGATTCTTCCAATTTACGTTGAGATGATCAATCATATCAAATAGGTTTCAGCTTATGCCGGACATTTCGGTTAAACGTGCTCACGCGTATATGTAAAGCGCGCAGACTGCCGCGCTGTTGCCTATAGCATCGAGTTATATGCAGCGAACGCAGGTATGTCGGAGACGCACGGCGCTCCCTGATAACAGGGACCAGGTAAACCTCTGTCTGTATTCATTTGTGTTATATTTTGTAATGGTAGTGGCTTATTAAAAAAAACTACATATTACGGATTAAAAAAAAAACAATATATGTAGTACACATTTCTTTTGTTTTCCTATAATATACGTTTAACTAGTTATTGCCTGCGGCTTTGCTCGCGCGCAATAAATAGGTAAAGGATAAATGTTGTATGGAGGTCTGTGATTTTAAAGTCAGAAGCATGAAATATCATTCATTCAAAAATGTTGCAAAAACGGGAAGAATTTATTCCTTTTGAGAGCTTCCGTTGCGTTCGATGCTTACCGGTTAAAGTTACACAACAATCATGTATAACGGGATTGTTCCTCTTGAAAAGTTGTAAAAAAAGTCCGCGATAATTTATGTCTATCTTTTAAGATTGACACACTAACTTTTTCTATGGTAATCAAATTTGTTCAAAAATAATGCATTATTTGCGAAATCATTTTTATAAATATGGCATTAATTCTTATGAAAGATATCAAGATAAGATTGTAGACAGTTTTTAGTACTTTTTATAGTTTTGACATATTTCAACAGGTAATTGAATAGATTGTTTGAAAATACTCATACTCAAGTATTTATTTTCGGTTTGTAAATAACTTTGAAAGTTAACGTTTATAGGTTAGATGGGTATTTTGTTTCGTCGCCGCATATATTTTTTAGTTTTGTTAAATTTATACTTAGTCGGTAGTGAGTTAGTAAAAAGTATTTATTTTTTTAAATATACAGATTCATCTATCCGCTTTAAAAGGATACAATTTTCTGTAAAGGTATCGTTTGCAGTCACAATAAATAAATCACTGGGAAAGACATTCAAGTATGTCAGAATTGATTTATATGGAATGCTGGAATATCCTACGAAAATAAAACTAATAATGTTAATATACTGAAATATTATAAGTCTCCTTTAGAGTATACGCGGGTGAAACCGCGGGCGCAGCTAGTTTATAATATATTTATATAATTGTCTGCTGATACATTTGTTACATATTATGTATAGTCATGAATTATTTCACCGCAAATTAATGAAATTTCTCACCGACAATATTAATTGCAACATTTAGTTGCATGTTCAATTGCTTATTATATTATATATATTTATTAAGAACATTATACCTAGGGTGAGTTTTTGTACGCATTCGATAGCGTTGGAATTCCGATTATTGTCACTAGACGGCGCTGTTTTCATTTCATACAAATAGCAGTTAACGTTAGCGCTATTGTTTATAAATCGTCATAAATTAATTTAGTAAAATAGTAAATGAAATTAGAAAAACAAATTTCAAAATCTTAACTATTTAATGATCATTACATATATTTTTGTAGTACGTCATAAAAATAGTTTAACATGTCAAAGCAAATTTTCATAGCTTAATTAATTTAACCATTGTTCAAAATAGAATTTTATGATATTTTAAATATTTTACATTACAAAAGAATGTTTAGTTTTTTGTACGCTTGTTTTTGCCAAATTAAAAGGATCGTTTACATACATGCTATTTCTAACTATTATTATCCATATTTCCATCACCAGTTCGACATTGGTATAGCGATTTCAATAAAACGCAATGAACGTCATTAAAATTTTAATATTCTTAACTGTGCGGATACCGCATGTACTGCTGCGCGCGCGCCTCCCGCTCGCCGTAGTGCAGCGCGGGGTGCGAGGGAGACAGCTGCTGCTCGGCCGCCACGAGCGCCAGGCGCGCCGCGCGCAGGCGCAGCGACGTCTCGATGTCGCGCGCCTGGCGCTCGCTGGCCTCTGCTTGCGCCGCCTCTACGACCCTTTGTCTCTCTAACTACATTCAAAATGGGACTTGACTGAATCTTCTTAAAAGACTAATTAAGAACAAGGATATTTTATTTTTATATAAGATTAAGTGGGCTCTCTGAGTTATTTTATTTTTTGTGAGTTATATTTTACCCAGTCAACATTTTTATAAATAGGAATAAATTAATGATTTTTATATTACGCTTAATTTTATATTGGATTAAAAAAATCACACAAAATGATAAAGAGTGGTCGTTCGAACTGGATAGTAATTTTATTAAGATATTAGGAATTAAATACAAAAAAGATTGTATCTAGTTTAAAGATTTTCTATAGAGTATACTTTTGTAATACTCTAAAATAACTAAGATTTCAACTACGCTGTAAAACTAAATATAAAGAAATATATTCCTTATACTTGAATTAGAACTACTTACTTTGGCAGTTTCTAATTGGTATTTCAGAAGTTCTAATTTTAATTTCACCACTTCTTTATTTTCGAACTGTGTGCCGGAACCAAAATGACTTATTGAATCTAAAATGACAAATTGTTATTATTTAAAAATGCATGATGGCCTCCTGTCTCATCTCAGCCATGGCGGTCATTCTCAATGAAGACTATTCGTTAAGCAACTGCACATTAGACATGAACAAGTGCGAGCGCAACCACTGGTGTACACTCTATTCTCTAAAGCTTGTAATCCCATGGGATAGCAATATGATATCTGAGGTGCAGAATCAACGCCTTTAAATACTTATTGAGGCATGGGATTGTTGACACAGAAATGATAAATTCCAAACATAGAACTGCTACTGGAAGTTCATGATTAAAAAAAAAATATTGTTTCGACTCGGGATTTAATCCCAGGGCCTCGGAATGTGCAATCTATTATATATTTAGTATACTTTATGTATATACATACAAACGGTTTTTTGGTGACGTCATTTTATGTGCTACGTTGCTAGGGACGTTTATAACATATTTTTTTTACATTTGTTTGGTGGTACATACAAATAAGCATAATCAAAATGGACATGAATTGTACGACCCAACAAGAATATTTGGATATAATGTATAAATATAGACTTTATATAATATTATCGTATTCGTTATTATTCTTTAACAGCCTTACTTAAAAAGATAGTTCAGTGGCTGTTTAATTAAACACATATTTCGACCTTCTGTCATCATTGATTTGAAATTCGAAAGAAGACACTTTTTAACTAATCACTAACCAACGCTTATAAGGCCGTAAATTTATTATATATTATACAATATATGATTATTTATTAAATTTAATAAAATATAAAAATGTTACCTATTCCCGAGTCTCCTTTAAGAACCGTACCGAGGGGATCTGACATTTCTTCACAATGCTCATTAGATATCCCATGCAGGTCGTGGGAATCTTCGTCATCATTCTCATGATCATCTTCATTATCTGAGTCTAGATCATTTTTATATTCAAAGTGCGGCTCAATCTTTATTCCCTAAAACAAAATAAGCTATATACATTGTTTCTATTTCATTAATGGCCTTCAAACAAATCCCCGAATGTGTCTATTAATTGTTAGGTTTATTTGCACCTTACGGCCTTACTTATAAACTTTGCTTAGCGACTGTTTAGTTAAGCACTGATTTCGCTCTTTCTGTCATTATTGATTTGACATTAGAAGGAAGAAGACAGCATAGTTAAGTGACCACTCGCATAGCAAAGTAAGACCGTAAATATTAAATCATTTGATTTAAGAACTGCATTATTTTATTTTCAAATAAAAAAATTATGCGTTGTGAAACTATTTCACTTTTTTTTGTTACCACAGGCTTAGGTACACATTTTTGAACATTTTTATTGTTGCTATTTTTGCATTCATATACGCCTAGGACTTTAGTAGCTTGAATATTATAAAATAAAGTAAAAAATAAAGCTACAGTTAATGTCTAAGTAGTAAGTTTTTTATAAGACAGTGGAGTATTCCTTTTTTATTAAATACAATTATCTGACACAGTATTTTGACAGAAAAGGTATAGGATATCTAACACTTGCCCTTTCCGCACACTCAGGAATCTCGTCAGTAATGAAATAAAAAAACATACATATACAGCAATGACGTATATAGTCTAGGGACAAGCACATTCAAGGCAGTAGCGACGATGAGGAGGGTAATCGCTATGAAAGTTAAGTTTTATGAAAGTTCTATGAAAGTTAAGCTTTCAAGTTTGCAAGGTGCACTGGTAGGTGCACCTTGCAAACTACGGTGAAGGAAAACATCGTGAGGAAACCTGCATGTGTCTAATTTCACTGTTACTGTCACAAGTTCTGCCACATGTGAATTCTACCAACCCGCATTGGAGCAGCGTGGTGGAATAAGCTCCAAACCTTCTCCTCAAAAAGAGGAGAGGAGGCCTTTAGCCCAGCAGTGGGACATTCACAGGCTGTTACGGATACGGATACGGACTGGTAGGTATTGCACATAAAAAATTGGATATTAGTGTTATATCTCGCAACTGTTTAATCATAAATGCACAAGCTAGTCATGAATGCAAAACAGATTTTACTCAATATGATTATTATATAATGACGCTCAATCAATTTACAACAAATAAAATAATTACTAACTATATTGACCCGTCATTAACACCAAACTTTCATAAATTGTATTTTAATACACTGACTTACCATATTTAAAAAATAGCAAACAACAAAAACATTTCCTACCTCATTTCTATCTTCTAATAGATTCTCAATTTGATTTTTAATATTGAAGTCTTTATATCGAACTTTTTTTGCCATCCTCTTCATATTGTTAAACTTAGTTCGTAATACTTTTGTGGTTCTTTTCTGTGGACTCTGTTTATTGAAAGTGTATGTTATCTGAAATATTCACAATCTAAATAAGAATCTTATAACAAAAATCAGAATAGGTGTGTTATTTTTTTTTCAGTTTTTATGAACATTATTTGTTTAACTGCCTCTTGTCCCGGGTTGATCCAAGTAAAAGTTATTGAACTTTTCTTTCGAACAATTCTCAGTAGAGAAGTTTAGCAGCCCAAAGGTTAACTTTTGTATTTCGGAAATTACATAAAGGTTGTTAGCCTTATAATTACATGTAGCCTTGCTCCTGCTCTCTCTGCAGTTGCCTTCGACTAACATTGGACTAACCGGGTTATATATTGCAGTTTTTTTTTGTAAACATTATTGCCCGAACTTATCTCCAGCTGAGTAACCTCTTTTAGGAAAGTTAGCCAAGGCAAAGACAACAGTCAAATGTATTGTCAAACGAATTTTTCATTTAAACCAGATTTTGTTGGTATATTTTACATACATATATAACTAATAAACCTTACCCTGGCCCACGCATTGTTTTTCATCTTATAGGCTCTACCTGAGCTTTCTTTGGAGAAGATACTTTTCTTTTCATCCTTTATACATTTTAATAACAGACTGCATTCTTGTGGGGCGAAGTTTAGTGATCTATTCAACCTAAAATTTCATAATTATAAATTATCTAATATGTATGTATCATATATATAAAATATTCAGTCAACTTACATTAACTTATCATCCTCAGCTCCATCTAGAATAATAAAAGAATTTATTAATAATAATTACCATGCAATATAGTTCGGCTTCACTAAATATATGACATAGTATTTATTATACACATATTAGCTTGTTCACTGTCTTGTAGGTCTTAGCTTCAAAGGATGCAGATCCTGAGATACTGGATTCAATTGCCAGGTCAGGGGAATGAAATATCATAAAGTTCACCTAAAGTTTGGAAGTTGGCTACAGATATACATTCCTGTCTAAAAAAGCATGTAAAGCCACTAATCTTAAAAGGCAACTTCCTCTGGTCATATTGAATTACCTGATTGATGATTCTCATCTGATTATGAGAGTGAAGGAATAGAGTTACCTGTGTTTGTGTATACACTAGAGCATTAAATAAATAAATTCCTCCAGACCGATATCGGCCACTGTGGCCAATTTCAAGAGAGAATAGCCAACTATAACATAAAATGGCCTATGCAGTTTGCTATTTACTATGGAGGATGACCAAAATGACCAAAATTAATCCTGTGACAAATTTAAGTCATTGTGGTCAATTAATATGAATCAATGATGCTGTCATCATTATCATCATTAAGCTAGTGCAGTAGATCTTACCACTTGACTCCTCTGATTGTTTGTCGTTACTGTCATCCCAGAGCTTAGATGAATTATTTTCATCACCTTCATGTAAATCTACAATAGAAACATATATTATATATTTAATTAATATTAAAGCAAGCAGAGCAAACAATTAAAATGGCCAGTACCTGCTTTAGCTGAAGTGTAAGAAAAAATAAATTAAGATTTGGAAAACGTATTTTTTTGTATTGAACCAATTTCATAGTAAATTTACTTTTGAAAACTACTTAACATGCAATGTTTGCTTTTGCTTTAAATTAAATTGATTACACAATTAAGATGAATCAAAAATATATTTTTTATATAAATTTAATTATTAAAAATTACCATTTATTTCTTCTAGCCAATCCTGAGGTATTTCATTAGTATTTTTTTCTGAATCACTGATCATTGATACTATTTGGCAAAGAACATCATTTTCTGTCCTGTTTAAATTAATTAAATTTTTTGAAGTTTTTCTAGCCTCCTTCTTGAGATTTTCCCATTTTGTTTTTAAACTATCCACACTTCTCGAATATTTGAAACCCTGTTTGTTTATTTCTTTAGTTATCTTTACCCAAGCAGCCTCTTTTGCATGGTTGGTTGTGGAGTTTGTGCACTTGTTTAAAATTATGTGTTTATATTTTGCAACTAAATTAACCAACACTCTGACTTCTTCTTTACTAAACGCAGGGCTTCTGAAACTAATAAAGAAAAACATTTGTTTTTCAATGACAAAAAGCTAATTTGATTCGTATGAGCAATAAATTAAATACTTACGGGACAATGTATGATGATGAAGTTGTATCATTTTGTATATTTTGATCGTCCATATTCTATAATTCGTAAAGTAAATTATAAATATCTATATTCTTGTATAGATTTCAGAATTCTCAATATTATTAAAATGTATCACATATGCTTTAGATTTCATTAATTATCATTTAATTGATTTATAATACGTTATTCATAAATTTATAAATTAAATTGAAAATATCAGATCGGTAGTCGGCACAGAATACACTGTTTTTCAATTTGTCAACATGACAACATAATCATTAATCAATTATTTGTTTCTTTTTATTCTTTTTCTGGCTTGTGTCTACGTTAGTTGAGCGCAAAATATTCTGCCAATGTCGCGTATAAAAGAGATGACACAAATGAGATTACTCGGCTTCAAAATTTGATGCGTATACTGATTATGAGTAGAAACTATGTAATAATACAGTTGATATCTATAACAATATTATAAAATTATTAATCAATTATTATAAAAGTTATTCAAAAAAAACAAAGTCACAACACTAAATAAAAAAAAAACCTTGGTATGAACTATATTCAAAAAATACGATTGTAATAATAAAATAAGACAGTCAAATGTTCAATAATCGATTATATTTTACTTTATTATTCCCTTATAAAATATAATTTGTTGTTTTTTCACATTCCACACAAATACTTCTTGGCTGCCCAGCCGACTCCCGAGCACTGGGATTAATAACAATTGGAAAAAGGTGTTAGTATACGCTTTAAAATCTCAGATTAAAACTCCAATTATTCTTTGTTCTTAAGTTTTATAGTACTTTTAGCAAAAATCAGTGATAATGTTGATATTTTTTATTTTTGTATAGTATGTAGTAAAAGTAAATGTCAAAATTGACAAACTACAAAAATCAATGTTTAAAAAGTTTTAGGTTATTCTTACTGATTTTAATAATAAGGATAGAGAAATTTAATATAAAATAGTTATTTATACATCTATTAGCTTAAACAAGGATAATATGAACATTTAAATATCTTCATTTATTATTATTTTAGGTAATCGTAAGTTTACTTAATAGTCCAACATGGCGGAAATATTCGTTCCACCATACTACAGATTTTAGTTAAAAAAATAGTTTTTTAATGTATATTACACCAATAAGCATAAGTTATCACCATAGTGACTAATGTGATAAATTTATATTCCTGCTAAATGCATTCCGCAATAATCGTGTGTTCATTTTATTATTAAATTTATTATACGTAGTCAGATATGAAGGAAGTGATATTGGCTATTCTAACCTTTGTATGTAGCGTATTTTTAGTTTTAATATTTGTGTTGTTTTGTAAGTAATCCACTTTTGCTTATAAGTAGTTTGATAAAACTTTATAACGAATTCGTGTTTACTATAAGTTTGTTTTTAATTTGTTCGTCTTTGTTACAGGCTGGTACGTAGTTTGGAAGTGTTGTTTGTCTAAATTTCGCTTTGTTCGTGAGCTGCTTGGGGGTATGTCAGATACTCCCCCAGCTTCAGAGACACGACAACCGAAAGTAAAAAAAACGAGGCGAGAATAAAAAAATATCTTACATTTTTGGAAATATAAACATCTACAATGAATATTCGGTGTGCCCGTCCTAGTGACCTTATGAACATGCAGCACTGTAATCTATTGTGCTTACCAGAGAACTACCAGATGAAATATTATTTCTATCATGGATTGTCATGGCCGCAACTCAGCTATGTAGCTGAAGATGAAAAGGGTCACATTGTTGGTAAGCACATTTATTTATTTAAATTATTAAAAATAAAGTCTTAAGTATAAAAATTGAATACTACTGTACAAATCATTACTAGAATTGGGAATGGTACATTTTATATATTTTTAAAAATATATATTACAACTATAGCTACTTGTTATGGATGTATATTTAATTATTCAGATATTAACATTCTATATTGAATATGCCCATCCAGATATTATGAAATCAAGCAAACTTAAACTAATATTCTATAATATTAGCATGAGACACATTATATTAGACTAGTTTTCGCCAGTGGCATTGCATACCTACCTTACGCTTGAACCGTACAGTATAACAAAAAGCCTATTTCCTTTAAAGCAACCTTGGGGTTCAAGCTTGATTTAGTCATGAAAGCGTAGCAATCATACAGTTATTTTTACAGTTTTAACATTATTTATTGCTAAAAATACCTAAACTGTTGTCTTTATCACTTGAACTTGTAAAAATGTTATAATTTGTTGCATAGGTTACGTTCTTGCAAAAATGGAGGAGGATGGTGAGGACAATCGCCATGGTCATATAACTTCTCTTGCAGTCAAAAGATCTCATCGTCGACTTGGACTCGCACAAAAACTTATGAATCAAGCGTCACTTGCGATGGTGGAATGTTTCCAGGTTATTACTTATTTTGTCCATTATGTCTGTTATTTTTATTAAAACATCAAAATAATGCACATTTTAGATGTAATTTTTATATATTAATATATATTTTTTCTGTTTTCAGGCTAAATATGTCTCTCTGCATGTAAGAAAGAGCAACAGAGCTGCACTGAATCTGTACACTAACTCCCTTGGTTTTAAAATTTTAGAAATTGAACCAAAATATTATGCAGATGGTGAAGATGCATACTCCATGATGAGAGATCTAAGTGCATTTACAGCCGACAATAAGTGTGACAATCAATCAACTGAAAATTTAGAAATAAAGTCAGAATCAGCCATTGTATCACAGTGTTAAAATGCTTAAGGCAAACAATAAATGTAAAAAAAAACATGTTTTTCATTGAGAAATAGACAATGTCTAATCTAGTCTTAGTAAATAAATTTAAAGTAACAGTCTGTTAACATCCCACTGCTGGGCTAAGGCTTCTTCCTCTTTTTGAGAAAGTTTGGATTATTGAAAATCTTCCGTATGAATGTGGTCAAACTTTTTTTTTTATGCTGGAAAAACGCATTACCCGTTTCCCATACGGGAACAGTGGGGGTATGTGGGACTCGCCGGTGTCCAAGGCGCCGAGTGCGCCCCGAACATCGGGATACCCACTAAAAAACCAGCACCCAGTACCCTTAGCAGGTACCCTTTCCGTCTTAACGAGGAGCGCCACGGGATCGCTTTCGCATGCTACCGTGGCGCTCTGAGGCCTCTGCCTCGAATCTCGCGGGCAGCGGGGCGGCGGCGGCGGCGGCGCGGGAGCGGCAGGATCTTACGCGTATAATCAAATGGACCGGCCCTCGAATACAGCGGTGCAGGAGCGGCGCGGGGGCGGGCAACGAGCGGTGCACTCCAGTCAAGCGGTGACCGCCCGCGTTGCGCGTCTGCATTGTAGGTATAGTGTTGTATATTTTTTTTGTGACGTATCAAAATGTCTTCGGACGTGCAAGAGCTAATTATTTCGGCAATCTTTGAGAGGACACCCATATGGAACAGCAAAGATGTGAACCATAAAAATAGAAGAATAATTAACCAATTATTAGTCGTAGAATTTGTCGGGATTTTGTCTCTGTTCTTCATAATTTCGATAAACTCGCCATTTATTTTCCTTGCCCTATAGTAGGGATCCACTTCTTCTTTTGCCCACAATAAATCGAGCGTTAGGAATAAATTTGAATCAAAAAGATGTCGCCGTTTTTCAGACATTTCGTTCGCGAATAAAAACAAATATCTCGACAACACAACCATGAACACAACACTACACCGCTATAGTGCCGCGCGATCTGCCCGCTGGTTTGGAGAACAGGTATGCGTTGCCCGCCCCGCTGCCGCGCCGCCGCCGCCGCCGCCCCGCTGCCCGCAAAATTCGAGGCAGAGGCCTGACGGCTGGCCCGCCTATGCGGGCCTCCATTCTCTAGGGAAGGTTCCCAGGGTACTGTGAACCCCCCCTAGTCCCGGCGGCGCCAATTCTGGCGGGGGGAGAAGGTGCGCCTTTTTCTTCTCCCCGGTCTTTTCCGGCGGATCGGGTCTGCAGCGGCATCTTCCCGCGCCCGCTCCTCAGCCTCCTTCTGAGACATTACACTATCGCAGAAGGAGACCATCTCCGACCAGCACCCTTCGCTTTCGAGCATCGCGTCGATGATGCTCGGCAAGGAGAGATCTCCTCCAACAACCGCCGCCAGGGAATGCCTTTGGGGCCCCCACGCGCCACACTCCGTCAGGGTGTGATGCACCGTGTCGAATGGCGCACCACACTCGTGGCAGGAGGATGACACCTCCCGCCGCGCTATCTCGTGCAGATACTTACCGAAACAGCCATGTCCGGTAAGCACCTGCGTCAGCCTGAACGAGAGCGTGCCTCGATTCCTTTTGACCCAGCGACTCAAGTGGGAACGTACCGCCTCCACTGTCGCCAGGCCCGCCGTGGGGGACCTCAGGTCCTCCTCCCATCGGGTGATCAGGGCCTGCTGGGCTAGAGCCCTGATCCGCCCGACCTCCGCCGACCCTGGACGGTCGCCGCGTTCCCTCGCCTCGGCCCGAAAGCGGTACACCTCCGCGAGCACCTCCGCCTGGAGTTCCCAGGGCGGGTCGCCCGCGAGAATGTGGTCAAACCTGTGTTAAAGCAAAATGATGGAAACTCCATCATTTTGAAGATTGTTATCTGATACATGTAGGTTTTCTTACCGCCGCACATGATGATCTATAAGCACAGCAAAGAATTTAAATAAAATTACTAAAAAATAATTACTGACAGGGATACATTTATTGTTTTTAGGCATCAATCTATCAACAAATGCATTTATATAATAACTTTAAATTTGACCAAATGTTTATCTCATTTCCCAACATCAAATCATATTATAGTAGTTGGGGTGGTTAAAGGGTAGTCTTAATTCTTATTGTTTTAATATATTCACGAAAATTATTATTGGACGCAAAAATTATCATCATTCGTTATCATAGCTATATCATAGCAAAGAATTAAAGAAAGGTAGTACAAGTTTAGAGAATAACAAAATCACAATATACAACACAATAATAGTTAAGACAGAAAAAAAAATATAATTCCATAAGAAAATGAAGTTAATTCTGTTTTAAATTATTTAATATTAATAAAGGTTTTGTACACAATTTAAATACACGTGTTCAATAAGTCTATTTATTTAAAATTTTATATTATTTATATGTTGTAAGGAAACATGCTTTCTTAAGTAGTTTCATCATCATCATCTTCATACAGATGATTGAGTTTTAGTTCAACATGTTTAGCTTCTACATTTTTTTTCATTTTTTTATTGATTTTATCAGAGTTGGTTTTTTTGCGAGACATTCCTACTACATATTCTGGCATAATTACTTTGTTACTTTGCAAAACAGGTTGTGGTTTTTCCAATGGTGCTTGCTTTATTGTTTTCGATATATTAAAGCTTGGTTTCTTGAAAACAGCACCTGTTTCATCAATAACCATATCATTTTCTTTAACTTTATTAGCTGTTTCCTCCATTTTGCGTATAAATGCCAGTGCAGTCTGTATATTAGTTTTATCTGACATTTGGTCTGGTGTAACATCTGAAAGCGAGTAATATCTCCATTTTCCTGGATTTTTTATGTAATCTGGAGTGGTTTTAGCTTGCAAGCAATCTTGTATATTTGCTTCCGGCCTTTTGTATATACTAATTGTTTTGCCACGAAATTCTTTTACCTCACGTCTGAGTTTTCTATAAGTCTGTCTGTCAACATCACCATAATTTGGCGTTGGTGTGAGATTATTTGACTTAGAAAAACTATATTGCTCCTCAGCATCTTTTAAATGTTGGAATAAATTATTTTGTCTTTCACGAAAAGATGACATTATTTAATCCAAACCTTTCCCTATCAAAACTATTTACAGTAATGAAAGGATTAATAATTTTTCAACATATAAATCTTCATAAAACGCATAGAACATAAGAAAAAGCTACTAAGTACTATGACAGTATGACATATTATAACAGACACCAAACTTAACAAATATTAAACATATAATAATATGTACATAATTTACTGAACCTGCGTAAATTACAAAATATAGTAGTCTGAATCTTATCAATTTATGAGTTGTCTGTCAAGTTGTCAACTGTCAATGAAATGCGCAGTTATGTGTTGCAATTGCAAAGTTCGGGCTGCCCAAGATTGGAATTGTTGGCGAAGCAGCTATGGACGGCGATATACTGAAAAAAAATCACTATTTAAAAGACGTAACATTTAACCGTTAACAACAATTATAGTTAATTGCAGAATTTAACAGCAGCAGCAGAATATACAGAATTGCATACTGCAAAGCTACGTTGTAAATACACAAAATCGAAAAAAAAGACAGTATTGGCCATATTTTAAAATATGATAATGTAAGCGAAATGTAAACTAATTATGAATAATATAACTTGAAAGCAAATATTTCAGTAACAGGCCTTTTTTTAGAAGAATGTAAGAGACCATAAAAAAAAGTACGGATTGGGCTCCAAAATCAAAATACTTATGTTCTTTCAAAAGCTTATCCAAAAGAATGCTCAGACATTAGTAGTATTTAATTTATCTATTTGATATATAGAATTACTAACTGCCCTTCACGGCTTCGTACGGATAAAATAAATTTTCAGATTTTATTCTGAGATATTATTTAACCATAAATACACGATTAATTTTCGGTATTTACTTTATATATGGTATGAGATCCCTTGTGTTTTATTTATTTTGTCATCATAATTGATTGGTTGATTTGGTAGTTTCTATGCGACATATACACAGGACGACATTGATAGGGAATTTTTAATTAAATGTTGTAGTATAGTTTGGCGGCATCTTTGCTGGCGACAAATTACACCTTGAACGCGTTAAAAAACGTTTTCTATGTCATGATATACTACTATATTCTACTGTAATCATTCAAAATCATACATAAGTTGTTTACAATATTTAAGTATTGTTTGTTTGTATATAACGTAAACTATCCTTGCCTGTTAAGATTTTTTGTGTCATAGTCGAGAATTTACTCAGTGGGAGTGAGCCTAGAGTGGCGGATTTGAGGAGCGGTAAATCTAGAAACCAATTCTTTTCATGCTACTGCTCCTTTCCTTTCATTGTACCTGTACAAAGGAAAGGAAAGGAACACCTGCAACGGTAAATGATATCTACCATAAACTTATATTTGTATATTCAATGTTTCACCCAATTCGCGGACTAATCAGTAGTTAGCCTCCGCCCATATTGTTCTACTTTTCGGTTTATGTACCAATAGAAATCAAAAAATGTTGCTTAATATGAATGTTTAAAAAAATCTTATATAATACTAAAAAAATATATAACACTTACATAACGATTTTCTCGTTAAAGTTTTATGAATCTTTTTACAAATGCTTGACAGGATAAATGTTACATTGAGTTGTATTGTGACTTTTATCGTTCTTGTGCTTATTATAAACTATATTTTATATATTACAATTTTATATATATTAAAAATTATTTTATTTATATTATTAAATTTTATATATTACTATTTTTATTTTTTTATGTGCTGTACAATAGGTACCTAATTATTACGTTAACATTATATTTACTTTTATTGTCAGTTATATTCAAGACCGTCTTTAATCTATAAGAGGCCTATTGGGCACATTAGGATAATGAGGCCCCTACTACCCTGCCAATGAATATTTTTTTTGCTAATAAATATGGATTATCGTTTGGTGATGTGGCAGGGACTAAAGCGCCCCTAGCGGGGCCCTGGGAAAGTGCCCAGAGTGCTCAGCGGGAAAGAGGGGCCTGGTTATATGGTGCATTTGGTGAATCATACATATAAAACAAGATAAACCTGCATGTTTCGGTTGACATTCTGCCACATGTTTATCCAGCAACCCGTAGTAGAGTTACGTTGCGGTATGAGTTCCAACCCTTCTCTTTAACAGTAGTAAGCGCTTATCCAGAAGTGGGACATTTACTGCATAGAACGATAACACAATCAAGAATTTAATTTTGAATTTCTGTTTTATCTAGCTCTCTGTAGATCCAGATGACCCAATGTTAAATAAATTTAAATATTGCTATACAAATGAAAGATAAGATAGAGCAAGTTAAGTAAGCGCTTAATAATATCAAATAAGAAAGTTTTAGTACATGCCGACACCGACACATTTATGCAAATTGTTCGAACTGAATTTATTGTTTAACAGTTATAGAAGCACTAGTTTCGGCCCCAGGCTTAGCCAGTGTGTGAAGGGGTGGTCGTGGTGGTTTAAGCCAGTGTGTGGAGGTTTCAGGTACTCTATGTCCTTGATCTTTTATCGGTTGAGAAGTTTTGACGTCAAAGCATAACCAACAACCTCACTTTCACATCAGTAATATTCGTCAGGATTAGGAAAGTTCATGCTAATTGAGTTTTGAAGAATACAAATAATTACACTATGCGTTTTTTATGTTATAGGCAAGCAGACGGGCAAATGGGCCACCTGATGGTAAGGGGTCCATATTCCATAGACATTGGCTATGTATGAAATAACCATTCCTCACCTCGTCAAGGCGCCACCGACGCCACCTCCCAAGGTCGGTTCCCAAGGTGGCCTGTAGTTACACTGGCTCGTCGTTCTGTTAAGCAAAAGGCCGTTCGGGCTGCCGTGCCCGCCGACAGTGAATTCGAAACGCCGTAACCCAGGGCCGTTTATTTGTTCACATAGAGAACAACATACTTCGTTTTCTCAAAAGTACACTAGATACTAATGCTAGGTTGATGTTGCATATCCACTTGCAACATGGTGTTAGTCTAGCTACTCTTGAATTTTAAACGAATCATAAAATGACGTTTTTTTTTATTCCATCAGAGCATGAATTTAATACAACTTTGATTTGTAAGCGTGACCTTTGTCTAAGAGAATGTATTTGTGTGTTTTGACGCGTATTACTTTATTAATTTATATTATTGTTTATTATGAATTACGAAATTTATTAAGCTAATTAAGAACTTTTAGAATTACAAATTTGAAATTTGTACAAATTGTAATGAAAGTCGATATCAATGCAAAAGTTCTGCAACTATGTCACTTGTCAAAGTCCGTCCACATAAAACATAAATAAGTATATATACATATAAATGAAACAGAGAAATAGGTAAAGAAAAAAGGGAGGTATCTCCACCCTCTTTCTGCCTCAGTCCTTTTATTCAAAATTCTACCCTGTAATAATCGTTTAATTGTATTAATTATTAATCGTTTAATAAATACATATTTCTGTAATAATCGTTTAATTGTATTGAATATTAATAGTATTAATTTATTAATCGTTTAATAAATACATTTTATACACTATTATTGTTTAACCTTACAAACAAATCAAGAACAGAATTTTCTGCTAAGCCATTTTAATTTTAAATAGTTGTAAAATAAGTGAAAAATATTAATATAGTTGTCCACCTATTAGTACTAATATTTTTATTTCTCTTCATTGTTTTCTATTGATAAAGGGTTTTAGATTTTTTTCTTTCCGTAGTACTGGAAATACCGGAACAATTTGGCGGTCAATTGTAAATTGTAATCAATTTTTCTATTCAACTATATTCTGTAAATAAGGAACCTTAAAACCTCGAATATAATTTCAAAGTTTTTTATTTCAAATGAATAGCGCGTGAGTCACTTAACTTACACGCTACTAAAGTAGGTACATTAAAATTACTAATCATTTATAATAAGAATAATATAATTGTACCTAAATATTGTAATGGCGCCATTCAGCGATAAAATTAATAACAGACCCGTTGTACTACATTTGTCCGTCAACAAAGACATTTTTATTAAATTTAAGTTTAACATATTCTTAAGTTATATGCAAATAATGGGGTCAACCTGAATGTAACAAGTTACTAGTAGTTCTTCTGCTATTTGTGTCAGAAGACCCCGATCTTTATGAGTACGAGTATAATCTTTGTGTGCACCTGTGTGTGTTTTCATTTGGTAGTGTTTAAATTAGGTGAAACAAAGCTTATCTGTTTGTCTTTATTCACTATCAAGGTTTATCAAGTAACTTTTCTTTTTTTCAAAACCTAATCCTGCATCTAATCAACTAATTAATTAATTATTATTAGAGATTATATTGGAGAGTATGATGTTTACGGTCGTAGTAAGTATGTAAAAACTTCAAACGCATTGTTTAATATGTATCATTAAATATGCAATAGATAAAAATATATATTTTGCTTATTATATATATATATATAAAAATATAAAAAAGTACTTTATAGTTTATTTTAAATTAATTTTTAATATACTATTTTTAAATAAACGTACGAAATATATTTTATTAAAAATTCAAGGACGGAAAAATTTAGATAACAAGAAGGTACCTAAATTTGTACTGTATTGACGTTTACAGTAACATGTTGATACAATGTTTGTATTTATTAATTATATATAAAAGTTAAGACTTGAGTTAAATATAAAAAGAAAAGTCATAGGCGGATATCCGGAGCAAGCTGCTTGAAAATCCATACATATTTTTTATAACGTGTCTTTAGTCAAAGTTATTAGAATCTAAAGGTGATGATTACAAAAGAGTGAGATCATCGAACTTTATTATAAGCTTTATATAATTTGCCATTCACATTTGTGATGCCAGCAATAGAGGTATACGTCCACAATGCTGTATATATAAGACCAATAGAAATCTGTCATGAGCAGAAACCTCATCAACATAGACAGCAGGTTCACTGACGCGCCTGACTGCACCAGACGGCTTACAAAGCGAAAGAAACTGTTCAAGTTGATTAGTTTTATTACGTACTAGCTAAGTACCTGTCCAATGAGCGACAACTTTGTAATTATTGATTTTTATGACTTAAAAGGTAAATAGAAGGACTATATCGTATTCTATGACAATCTAAGTGTGCATATGCTAAGTTTTATTGGGAGTCGTTTGGGCTTAATTAACAAAAACATTTACTTAATATTAATATTAGAAAGTTTTTTTAACGTTGTGTGTTTGAATGACCTGCTTATGAATTGTCTCGTGTTTATGTATTGTGATGTCCTCTTGTCAGATTGCGACCATGTCGGCCATTATTGAGGGTGAATAACCAGTCACAAGAACTCTTTATTCCTTATTCTCAAAAAACGACGAAGGTTATGCACCGAACTAATATAAATTGGTAAATAAAACTTCTAAAATACTGACTGCTAAAGAAAATTTCTTGACAGAAAAACTCTACTTTGTATTCACAAACTAATTCTAGTTGCGGTGGTATCTCAAATTTTAATTATATCTTATAAAATGACTATTGAAAAGTCCTTGCAAGACACTATTTGAATAAAGTATATTTTGATCTGATTTGGTTGATCTACCCGGGATTTGAACGCAATAATTAGGAACTGCTACGAGTTTTACGAGAAGAATATTATAAGTATTTTCATCTAAAATTACTTTACTTACTTTATACTTTATAGTACACCCCAAAGAGAAAAAAAAAATACAAAACATGGATTAAAGTAGCATACAATTTTGGCGTCCTTATCGCTACATAGCCATCTCTTCCAGGCAACTAACGGTGTAAGTAATAACTCATAGATATCCTATGAGGTAGGTGGTGCTGTAATAATAAATAAAATAACATTAATCTATAATTACATTATACTATATTATTATAAAAAAATGATTTTATGAGTTTTATTGATATTAAATAAATATATGTATGCCGTGTATATATAGATGCCGTGTTAAACGGTCACGTGCTGGACGGGGGAGGAAAATCGTGAAAAAATCTGCACGTGGAAGGCAAATTTATATTTAGAAATTAATTTTTTTTAAGGGTCGCTAGCAGTTGGCATTTTTAGCCGTGTATTTCATTAATTCTTTTTCATTTTGAGAAAAAAAAACTTGAATATTGGTCCTAAAATAGAAAAGGGTATTTTTTAAAGCTATTTTATAAAAAAAATATGTCTAAAGTGGACGGAACCAGCTCCAACTGCAACCAGCAGAGTAAGTCGCTTTTTTAAGTTGTATTTTTTATATTTAATCATCAAAGATTTTATTTTACTTTGAAGTTATATAAAATCAGATTATGATAGCAAAATTAAAATAATGTAGGTACGCTAGATAAATCTATGTATTTTCTTCGGACCATCTTTGACACGTACGAGTAGTGCCGAGAATGAAGTACGAGTTCTGCATTGTTAGCATTGCCTTCTTGGACTGCATTGACTGACATATTATAATAAAAATCGTAGATTGTAAGATTGAATGATCTCGTAATCTTAAATAATATCAACGGATTTCATTTCCATTCCTGGCATAGGTTCTTAAACTTTAAAGATAACGCAATTGTAGGAGGCGCCAAAACATGTCAATCATCAATCTTAGAGAGCATTAGAGAGTCCCGCTAGCCAAGACAAGGGCCATAACAAGAACGATCTGGAGAACACCTTGACTTTAGAGGTGGTATGCTTGTGATTCATTGTATCTTTCGGTACGGAAACAAGGAGGGTTATTATTATTGTTAATTTTATCTACGACCTAATTTCGAATTTCGCTCGAAATTCGCTCCATGGTGTTGTGAAACATGTTGACTCATTAGTCTATAAATAACTTAATCAGAACCGGAACATTTAATAATAATATAAAGATATATATATATATATATATCCTTATCTTTGTTACTTTAGAATGGTATCATGTATGGTATGATGCAAATAAAAAACCGCAAAATAGAACAAAACAATTATGATACATAGTTGTAGGTACGTATGTTATGTTACTTTTATTTCGTAACTACATATGTATATATAATTTAATTTAATTATTTATAAAAAATTGATGCTATTATGATGCCAATAATTTATCAAATTAATTGATTAATATTGATGTTTTAAATATTTTATAACAAAAATTGCAAAATATTTATTAATTCATAAAAAATATTATTATTTATAAGTCTAAATAACTTAAAAAATATACTTTGACTAAAAATTCTACTAAGATTATTTTTGAAAAACTATACTGCCAATGTCTGTCTACAGGTGAATTAAATTGCCCATAACAATTAATTAAATAAATACTTTGTTATTTTCTATTGCTTTATTATATTGAATACAAAAGAAGCCTAAATGTATAGTCAAATACTCTATATAAATTAGATATATTGTTTAATTCTGACGCGACGTCTCGACGTCGTAATTTGCTGCTTCCCCCGACCGGTGCAGTCTAGACTCCTGTAAAATTGAAAATCGATTACAATACCTAGGTCTAAACAAAACTTTCTATAAGGTCACCATCTTAAAAGTTTTTATATATAATAATAATAATCGAAATTTCGATAAAATCCAGAATATTGTTTTTTTTTTTATTTGAAAAATGTTAAGATTATTAATTGTTATAAATGCTGCAATTTTTTCTATCTATTGTCCTGAATTAAAAATCGACTGTTGATCACAATACGATTATTTTTACATGGCAATGAAATTATTTTACAAAAAAATGATTGGAATGTAATGAGTGATGAGTTATCTTTTCAAAGCGACATAACAACGATGCTTGAAACGATTGTTTTCATAGATATATTGTTACCCAAAAAATACGCAGAATCAAATAGAGCAATAATTTTGTTCTAAATAATATCGTTATAAAAAGATTGAACTTAGCGAATAGTAGATTGGAGGCAGTTGTTTTTTTTTAATAATAATTTAAGTATAAATCACAGATTTTAGAGGTTTTCGAATGAATTCATCGATAATTGTAAGGACGTTAAATATATTCAGCAATAACTTCTACGTATTATAAAAATATTATAATTAATATTATTAGAATGATAAGAAGACAAGACATAAAAATATTCCAATGTTTTAAATAAATTCATGATATAAAAAGTGGGATTTTGAATAGTTAATGTAAAGTTCAGTACTTCTTTATTATACTATATCAGTATGTTTTGTTGTCTATATTAATAAACTTACTGTGTATGTTTTATTCAACGTGAATTAGTCGTGCTTAACCAGAAGATAAGGTGATGCATAAGTAAATCAGAATCTAGGTCATCTCCAGGATTAATCTATTATTAGCCGCGAGAAGGTTCTGTGTTAAAGTGGGTTTCATTCGTTTTCTTCATGAATCGAGTTAATAAGTTCTGTTTTCTTTTTAACTTTTAATGTAGTTACTTCAAACAAATATGTTATATGAGCTAAAATTTTGACGTTATTAGCAACGATTGCTTCTTGAAATACTGAACAG
Source organism: Nymphalis io (assembly GCF_905147045.1). Classification (NCBI taxonomy): domain Eukaryota; kingdom Metazoa; phylum Arthropoda; class Insecta; order Lepidoptera; family Nymphalidae; genus Nymphalis; species Nymphalis io. Next base: position 8,085,103 of record NC_065903.1, read on the forward strand.
TTTGGTCAATACTGTAAGTGCGGAGCTACCTGTTTGTTGATAGGAGCGTTGCGCAGGCGCGCTCGCTTTCAGTCGAACGTCGGTACATTCGCGATCGGAGGCTAGTTGCGACTCCACGCGAAAACCGCTGCTAATATTAGCGCGGGAAAGCGCTCAGTGTGTCTGTGCGCGACTGAACGCTCGGGTTTTTCCAGGGCGGGCGGCGCGCGCATCGCACCCTGCCACTGCCCGGAGCTCATTATCCAGCTCGCCATTATAACAAACACACGCTGCCCTCCAGCACGTCTACCGAATATCTATAACTATAACAATAAACAAAGTGAACGTGTGAGTGCTGTGAAATTACGGGACATTCGGATTGACTAAGTGTCGTTCCTGAAATGTGAACTGCCCGACTCTGTATACAACAACAGGTAATGTATCGCGAGTAAATTTAGCCCTTAAAGCATTTTGTTTGTTTTGCTGATGGGCGTTTCACAAACATTGTATTCGTTTTACATTTTAATTAATTGCAGATACTTTAATTATCGATATATGTAAATGGGCTTAATCAGTTATATTTTATACAACTATAGAAATGAACGCTATTGTACAATAAATACATTATCGAATTTGTATTAAATACATCTTAACATAATTTGTCATTTATATAATTTTCAACAGCTTATAACAGACTTAAATTAAACGATTTAATTATAATATGTAATGCCTTTTTAATATTTAATTTACATATGCATAGTATAATGAGACAGCCGCCAGGGCGTTATCTTTGTATTAACTGATATTTAAATTTTTCAACATTTTATTCTGCTGTTTTTTTATGAAGACAACTTTGTCTATTATATATTATTAAATGTTAAATTAAAAAAAATAGAGACATTTGGAAACGTAAACAGAAAACCAATATGAGCAAGTATATAAAAAGTGTTTTATTTTGTGACTTGTAAGCTGTGCGAATTTATAATATTAACATAGAAGATATGCAAGTTAATCAGTTAATAAATAAAAAACAATAAGTTATTTTATTTTTTTGGTATTTGTCCAAAAAACCTGTAATCAACTACGAAAATACGATTTATATAATGAAAATATTTAATACATGGTATGTAGTAGTTTGTAATCATGACTAATGTACTGAATCATGAAATGATCATCAGGGTTCTTCTAATAACTGCCCAAGCTGTTGATCTTAAAATGATTCGTTTATTACTCATAAGTTCACTTTTGGAACAATTTTTCATGTTGGCAACTCTCCAATTTAGTAATTTTCTAAGGAATAAAAAAATATATAACAAGTCTTCATACAGCGGCATAAAAAAGTAGATACGAAAATGTGCAAAAAAAATCACTTCCCGATACTATGTATCTGCGTGAAAGAATCATAAACAATCACACTTTCTCATTTATAATATTAGTACGGATTAGAGTGAAAATAATTACAACATTAAGCGCTTAGAAATTGTTAGTAAAATGGTGCGCCTTGTAAATTTATATCAACAGAATTCTATTAAGTTCAAAATAAAACAATGTGGTTTGTCCTTATCATTATGAGTACTTAATTCTCAAATATATATATGTAAAGCTTTCCGTCCCGATTTTGCATAAATAAAATTGAGGATTATTCCATGACATTTTATTTTAAATAATTAAAAATAAAAAAATATTATATTGCAAATAATTTATATAAAGATTTCGAGTATCTGTTATAGGTTTGAGCGTTCGCTTTGAACGCTAACGGACTTGCCTGTTTATAATACTATTATGACTATCCCATTCTATTGGTCTCGTAGCATTGGGTTAAAATCTCGTATTGACTAATTGAAAGATTTATTGGATTTTTCAGTAGAAGCACATGCACACACTAGTATACAACAATGTTTACTGCGCATTTTCGCTATTGAGAATGGTTTTTGTAATTGCTGTTAAGATATAATTAAACATTGTTGTTTCATATTTTGTTTCCAAAAATATACAAAAACATAAAATTAATAATAAGGAATTTGAAAGCAATAATTAAAAATGAAATAATTTACGTTCAATGAAGTAATTATATTCCTTTATTGACGTCTGGATGCAACTGGGCTGGGTACAGCGTGGTGTAATAAGCTCCAACCCTTCTCATCAAAAAGAAGCAAAGGAAAGGAGGCCTTTGTCCAGCAGCGAAACATTTATAGGCTCTTTCTTTACTTTTATTATAAAGTCCAATTAATTTTGCGCAGATATTTGTGACATTATCAGAATTAGTTGGTACTTATGACGCTTTTTAATTGCCATTTGTACATTTGATTCCTGGATTAATTTTATTATCTTATAAAAAAATATTATATTCTTCGTTATTTATCATATCAATGTTATAAAGTTTTTGAATGTTTGTTTTTTACGAATTTATCCAAAAAGTAAATCATATAAAAGTAAATATATATGGAACATTTCATGGTTTAGACGTCACACTGCCAAATTATCAAACTTTTTTCGCAAGCATTTTAGCATTTTATTTTTAATCTACAAATCTCCGGTACCAACTACCAAAATAGCGTTAAAATTAAACTTATCATACAGTACATTGATTAACTGAAATCCTAAAGAATTAACTTGGAGCCTTCTATATCTCAAACGTGTCCTAATATTAGCCTCTGAATATAGTCATAGTTGCTTTGACAACATCAAAAGGTTACAACTGTAATGTATGTAATGTAATACGCCAATGAGCACCAAATACTTTAGGAGTACGCCTGTAAAGAATGATTGTATACTTGAATCCTTAGAAGAACTTTAAAGTACAATTAATCGTTACATCAACTAATGTATAAAAACATCTAATAATAAAATGGCTTTTAGATACGTCTTTGTTTCCTTATTTACTTTATTCCTGGTTGAAGGGGGAGGGAGTAAGCCAGTGTAACTACAGGGATAATTCAAGGGATGTTACATCTTAGTTCTTAAGTTTGGTGGCACATTGGCGATGTAAGGAATGGTTAATATTTCTTACAGCTCCGATATCTATGGGCGGTGGAGACCATTTAACATCAGGTGGTTCTTTTGTCTGTTCACCTTCCTATTTTATAAACAAGAAGGACACTACAAGATTTAACAAATAATATTTAAATCATGTAAATTTTATAGAAAAGTCTAAGTATTATTTCTATTAATAGCAAATAACGGAGTCATAACGACGTAAGAAGTCGGGCTGGAGAGCTAGTGGTATAAATAAGAACGATTATTTTCTGTTCAAATGTATATATATTTTTTTTTTTTTTTTTTTTTTTTTTTTTTTTTTTTTTTTTTTTTTTTTTTTTTTTATTTTATAGAATAGGAAGGAGGACGAGCATATGGGCCACCTGATGGTAAGTGGTCACCAAACGCCCTTAGACATTGGCATTGTAAGAAATGTCAACCATCGCTTATAGCCAATGCGCCACCAACCTTGGGAACTAAGATTTTATGTCCCTTGTGCCTGTAATTACACTGGCTCACTCACCCTTCAAACCGGAACACAACAATATCAAGTATTGCTGTTTTGCGGTAGAATATCTGATGAGTGGGTGGTACCTACCCAGACGGGCTTGCACAAAGCCCTACCACCAGTAATATATATTGTTTTTCCGCATGACTGGGTCATTGATGTTTTGTAGTAAAAATTATTACGTACAAAATGACGTGTTCGTGGTAAAATGTCATGTTCAAAAGTTCCTCTCATGGAATTTTTGCGGGTGCAATGGCAAATTCTATTCACAAACGATTCCATAGTTTTAGGGAATATGTATGATTAATAACGATGTATATTAACCCCTGACTTAGAAATGAACTCTCATACTGTTTTGTGCATTGAGAGGGCTGCACTGCTGTGCTGGTTATTAAGTTATTTGTAAGTACGCTTCAAATTGCTTCGTTAAGAGTTCTTTAAAAATGATACCTGTAAATGTAGGGACATTTAATTCGTTCATAGTTAATGAATACTTATTCTACGCAGGTCGATAACCTTCGTAGAATATAAATACGAATACGAATGTTTTTCATATAATTCATATATTAAAAAGATAATCGTGTACCTACTACTTATATTGGAATATATACACAGATGAACTAGAAGGCTTTAAAAAGTTAATTCTTCCCTGTTTTAAAACAGGGAGTTGCGAACGTAACTTTAATATTTTTTAAGCTAATCACTAATATCCATTTACAGATAGGTACCAAACAATTTTCAAAAAATATGTTTGCTCTATCAGTTTTTATTTAATTTATAACTATTAAACGTTTAACAAATTATTACTGCTATACAGAAACAATTATACCGTTGAGTATATACCAAAGAATTTTAATAAATATTATTATTAAAAGTTTTATGTAAGTTTATTAGCATAATTACAATTAACTGTTCATTGCGTGGGCGATGATAGAACCATAATTTATTTAAATTATAAAATTAAAAGGCACTTCAAATTCAATTTCGCTTTTGAACAATATTTGTATGAACACGAAATCATTGCACCCTTGTTTAAACTCTATGATGTGGAATAAACGCATAATTAGTACAATGGGAAAGTTACCCCTTTCTGACTATTTCTTACGAGTTTACATAGAATTTTAACAACATTTTGTTGTGTAATTTTATAATAATATTTTCTTAATTCAAATTAACAAAACATCTATAGAAAAATTGGTTTACTTTTTCAAGATGACTAAAATCATAACGTCTAATATCATAAATTAGGAAATAAATATAAAAAAGTTCGTTGTTTTGAGATTAATAAACTTATAAATTAATAAAAATCTCGTTCCCAAGGTTGACGGCGTATTGGCGATGTAAGGAATGGTTATTATTTCTTACCTCGCCAATGTAAGTGAATGATGGTAAGTGGTGACCACTTACCATCATATACAACTTAATAAATAAAGATAACCGGTGAAACGGTGTCAACACAGTTCTACCGATTACCATGAAAATTGGCACATATATTATGTATTTTTCATGAAGAATGTTTTAGACTTGTTGTAACTCTCCACTAGATGGCGCTATAGCATGTCAACTATACGGTTAATCGATCGCTTGTCATAGATGTTGGTAACATTTTTAAACAGGCAGGACTGTCAGCGTGATTTCGCTAGTCTATACTAATATTGTAAAGAGGTAAAGTTTGTGAGGTTGTAGAGGCTAATATCTGGATCTACTTAACCGATTTTGAAAATTCTTTTACCAATAGAAAGCCACATCATTTATGAGTGTCATAGGCTATATATTAACCCGAAAAATAAAAAGACTTTTTCGTGGTAGTGGGATTTGCAAAGTAAATCGGAGAAAAAACGGTCGAACGAAAACGTTTCCTACGAACGCTGCCTTAACGATGAGAGATATACATATGATTGAGTTCTAGAGAAAAGTTGTAGAGCTTGATAATGCCTACAAAAAATTCAGCGATAGCATATATCTAACTTTTATATTTAAGTCACAAAAAGTTGTTTTTTTTATATTAAAAAAATAATTTAAATCGTTAGGTCATGTTTATTGGTCCTATTATCAACAATTATGAATTATTATCAAAATAAGTAAACTTATTGTCTCAAGTGATTAAAACAAAAGACTTTCCCTTTTACTGCATATAATTTGGATGAATGGTTAAAGAGATAATACCTACGACATAGGTATGAAACCGCGACCGTGTCGTAATCTGTCGAGTGATATTTCTATTAGACGGTTTTTCATATACGTCAATCTATTTCAAAATAAATTGCTTTATTACCAAGGAAATTTTATTTGGATAAAATAAAATTTTTAAAGTTTTTTTTTGGTCGCATAGCTTAAGAGATAATTTAAAATATCAAATACGCGAGATGGCCCTGTGGTAAGAACGCGTGAATCTTAACCGATGATCGTGGGTTCAAACCCGGGCAAGCACCACTGAATTTTCATGTGCTTAATTTGTGATTATAATTCATCTCGTGCTTTACGGTGAAGGAAAACATCGTGAGGAAACCTGCATGTGTCTAATTTCACTGAAATTCTGCCACATGTGAATTCTACCAACCCGCATTGGAGCAGCGTGGTGGAATAAGCTCCAAACCTTCTCCTCAAAAAAAGAGGAGAGGAGGCCTTTAGCCCAGCAGTGGGACATTCACAGGCTGTTACGGTACGGTAAATACGCGAGACAATTTTATTAATGTTCGGCCAATCAATCACAAGTAAAAATGTTTACCGCCCAACGAAGTGGGCACGGGTCAGCTAGTAAAATATAAAACAAGTAATATTGTTGTAAATATGTAAAATAATAATATTCAAGTTTTCCTTGTTACTAAAGTATTTACGTCCGTACTTATAGCTCCAGATTTGTGGTTAGTTTCTCAATTTGTAACGTTTTTATTGCATATAGCTTTATTTATGAGATATATTTTTAAATAGTGACAAATGACAAACTTTTTAGACTCTGATACACTTGACTACAAGTTTTATGGCTAAACTAAAATTTCGATTTATCTCTATAAAATATGCCTCGTGTATAATCCGCTTATGTATAAGAAATATTATTTAATTTACACATTAGGAACATTCAATTTGTTGTTGTTGTTTGTTTAAGAATAGAAAAGAATATATAAATCTTACATGTTTGACAATTAGTCTCTTTCCTCATTGAATCGCATTTTTTTATAGAATAGGAAGGCGGATGAGCATATGCTCATATGGGCCACCTGATGGTAAGTGGTCACCAACGCCCATAGACATAGGCATTGTAAGAAATGTTAACCATCACACCAACCTTGACAACTAAGATGTTATGTCCCTTGTGTCCGCTCATTCACCCTTCAAACCGGCACACAACAATACCAAGTACTGCTGTTTTGCGGTAAAATATCTGATGAGTGGGTGGTACCTACCCAGACGAATTGGCACAAAGCCCTGCCACCGGTAATTCCGATTCTCTGGGTGAATAACTAACCAGCCATATGTTTTAATACGATATATATGATTTTATATCTTTGTATAAAAAGCAACTATATAAATCACCAAGTATTATAGAAATATAAATACCCATATATTAGTGTTCAATAATTTATGAACTTCATGTTTATTAAGACACAAACGTACTAGCGTTGTATCGATCACTACGTGAAAAACATACAACATACTTTATTACTTGTAGATTAAATCTATATACAATATACGAAATCTTCATGTACTACGTAAATTTGTTTATGCAAGAAAAAAGATATAGATGAAATAATTCTATTTATCTTTGTTTATAATTATTTTAAAACAATTATGCTCATCTCATTTTATTCGAGTTATCTTATTACTGGCTTAGAATAAACTTAATAAATAATTATTATTATTTCAAATTACTCGTTTTCAAGTTGTCAATTATGTACAGTTTTTAAATTATTTGCTTATGGACAGAGAAACTATTTTATACATTCCATTTTTAAGTAATATACAAAATATGATGATTTTTTGTTTCCTTTCAGTAAACAGCCAACTTTCAAAAATTAAAACTGACAGACAAAGTAACAGAAATATTATTACTTACGTGTTGAGTGTATGACCCTTAGCTCTAAGGAAATGATTCATCCATTTCGTGATTCAAATTAGCTCGTGGATCTGTATCGGTTGCTCATCGCCAAGTATTTTGACCTTAACGTTTTATAGATGTTTTAATGTCAATAGCCGAAATTCAAGTGGAGAACTAACTATAAAGTTTTTTTATTCAAAATCTTCTTTTATGAATACCAAGTAATTCACCGTATTTTAAATTGTATCTACAAACCAACTGAAATATAAATCTAAGTCATACTTGTACACCGTTCAAAGCACGTCATCAGAGTTACGACAATAAAATGTCTATAAATTTATTAGATATACCTACTAAAGTAAATTAAATAAAAAATATGTTTTAGTTACGTTGAAGAACAGTTTGTCAGTCTATTATTGTTATTTTAATATTTGTAATACCTAATCAGATATTTATGGGAGTCGGTGACAGTACAAACAAATTAAATTTAGAAATTAATACATTAAACAGTTGATACCTTTGTTTTTCTTACTTTCACTGTCACCATATAACCTTTGATCTGCGACTTGTTAAATTATTTTTGTGATAAATAATTGTTACAATTTATCCATTATTCAACATTTAGGTGTGGACTGGTCGGTTAACACATTCGGCAAAGATGTATTATAATATCTGAATTATATGAATATTAAATTTCTTTCTTTGCTGTCTATAGAAAAAAGAAATTCAATACTTATTTTTCAATAAATATACACGTTCAGTTTCCAAAACGTTTAAAGATAAAACATACGGTAGACTGCATGTTCAAATAGAAGATAATCTTCATAATTAAATAAGAATCAAATGCTATCCTTTTATTAGTAGATACTAAACTATCACGGATTCTATTAAATTAAAAAAAATATATGTTTTAAAAATTGATTAATTACCATAAAATGAAATCCAGTTCCGTACCATAGTTTCCGCGGTTACTCTTGACCCACTTCCTAAATATAGGGCGACAAGCCGGGGCCGCCCGGGCCCTGCCATCGCTACGATATTTGATAGTCACTTGTTATGGCATTCGGGCGTGTCTCTACATTCTTTAACTTTTTTTATGAAATCTATAATACACCTCTTGAGATTATGTATATCTAAACGAATGTTATAAAGTTGAAGAGTTAGATATAGCCAATTTATTGATAAAGGTGACTATGTAACGATCACGCTACGACCCACGGGGGTAGAGCTCGAGTCCTTTATATGAGTAAAAAATATTTGATATAGACAAAATAAAAATGACTTTTTGGTTACTTAATAATAATTGTTTCCGAGCCAGATAGACAAAATTACAACTTCATGGTTAGTTTTCTATACCGATTTTTTGTATGGGCTATTTGCACTTTAAAAAATATGTACAAATACACAGTCATACATATAATTTACTGTTCGACAATAAAATAATAATGAAACTATCCTTAATGTTATTCATAATCATAATTACGTAACATTACCAAATAATACATATTAAACAAAACCAAAATGGCATTTACAAGAAGTTTTGCGGTAGACTTCTAACGCTTAATTTAAATAAATAAAAGAAACTATTTACTATTTCCATTTAATTTTAGGTATATGTCTTGTTTACTATAGAATGAGCTTGAGCTCAAATTGTACAATACAAATAATATTACAATATTTTGCTTAACACACAGGTAACTTACATTTCAATGTCGATCTACCATAAATGGTTGTCTTACGAAATCTGCGGCCATTTGTACAAATATTTGAAAAGCTGAAAAGGACTATTTGAATAAGTAGCTATCGATGCTGTAATTTAAGTAAATATGTTCCTTAATAGCTAATGTATTTGAAGGCCTCGTTGGTGTAGTGGAGATATAAGGCCGTAGACTTCGAGGTTCTGGGTTCAAATCCCAGGTGGGGCAAGAAAAAAAAGTTATTGGGTTTTTCTGGCAGAAAATCTCAGTAGCAGACTAGAGTCTGAAAGTTGAAATTGTATAAACTTCCGTGCCTCGAAAAGCACTTAAAGTTCTGCGCTTGAACTCTTTTTTTTTCAATTCAATTCCATTTATTTGCTTTAAACATAAAATACATGTTTAGTCACTATATTTATGACATGTCACAGGCGTCTTTACGATGTTTTCCTCCACTGCTAAGCACGAGATGATTTATAAACACTATCTTCTTCTTCTTAGAATTACGTACCTTACCTTGCTCTATTTGAATTGAGTACAATTTGAAAGGTGAATGAACCAGGGAAATTACCGACACAAGGGACATCTTAGATCCCGTTGTTGACGAAAAAGTTGGTAGTGAAGAAGTGGTTTATTTATTTACAGTCAATTTGCAGGTTTGCCTTTAAGTTTAGTTAGTTTTTAATTTAATTAAGAAAGGCATACGAATGTTTCAACTGACGGTGACTTTCACATATAGAGACTGGCAGTGCAAGAAATATGAAACACTCTATACACCGCTCTGAGATCTAATATTTTATATGCATGTGCTTGTAATTATAGCACTCATTAAAATTTTAAACCGTAAAATAGTAATGAAGAGTATTGATGTTTGACAGAAGAATAGTTAATCAGTAGACGTCATCAATCCAGATGTTAATGTAATGAATACAAATAAATAACAAATTTTTATAGCAAATAAGTGAGACAATTATTTACGATTTAATTCCTAAGAGTAGTGTAATTTAGTTATACAAATTGAATAAAGAGTGATTTCCAAGCTATATTAGAGAAATCGTGACTGCAATACTCGATTTGCTTGCGCGAGTTACAGATTCATTTCCGCGTGTCGCGGGCGCAGCGCAGTTCTATTTCCGAATCTCCAGAGACGATCTTCGCTTCACATTGAAAGAACGCACGCTAAATTTGTGTATAATGAATATGTATGTATATACATTTTGTACATCAGTTTGATACGCGAACATTGTGTTTATATTGCATGGCCCATTTTATTTTTTCAAACTATTATTTCTTCAAAATAATTCATTACGTGTCCAATTAAAAAAAATACATTTGTAGAGCGGCTCGAATAAAACATTTCAACAGAATTTCAACAATTTGATTAAAAATACAAAACAAATATTGTTATCTTTAAATCTGTAAGCGTAGAGGCAAGTAATTAGCTTAAAATATTTTTACAAGCTTTTATTAATAAGCCGAGATGGCCTAGTGGTTAGAACGCGTGAATCTTAACCGATCATCGTGGGTTCAAACCCGGGTAAGCACCACTGAATTTTCATGTGCTTAATTTGTGATTATAATTCATCTCGTGCTTGACGGTGAAGGAAAACATCGTGAGGAAACCTGCATGTGTCTAATTTCATTGAAATTATGTCACATGTGTATTCTACCAACCCGCATTAGAGCAGCGTGGTGGAATAAGCTCTAAACCTTCTCCTCAAAAAGGGAGAGGAGGCCTTAGCCCAGCAGTGGGACATTAACAGGCTGTTACTGTACTGTACTGTTATTTAACTTCACCTGTTCTAGTAGGTGTATGTGTCAAATTGCAATAGTTCTATCCATCCGATTGAGTTAAAATTTGACACACACAGTTGACCAAAATATTTCCTCAATATTATGAACATTATAGTTAATATAGATGCGCGTGTTCAGAAATTAATTGCAAATTGTATACTTTAGTAAAGTTACTATTCATTAGTACAAACCGCATTGTGACACGGCTGTGGCGAACATGGAATAAACACGTGTGGTTTGCAACTCAAACATTAATTTTGTATAATTTATTGGAAATAATATTTTTGTAAATGTCCTATAAGACCCTTGATTTTATTTACATAAGAATTATTTACATTAGGGACTTAAATAAATATATAAAATCAAAATGAAAACCAGGCACTGTACAAATTTGGACAATGGCAGTGGGATGGCAATAATGCTATGAAAAAGTATTGTAACAACTGAGTGTTAATATATTATTAAAATATGTGGTAAACAATATATTGATATTGTAAACAACTACAATTTATATATTGTATAACAGTAACAGTAACAGCCTGTTAATGTCTCACTGCTAGGCTAAGGCCTCCTCTCCCTTTTTTGAGGAGAAGGTTGTGGAACTTATTTCACCGCGCTGCTCCAATGTGGGTTGGTAGAATACACATGTGGCAGAATTTCAATGAAATTAGACACATGCAGATTTCCTCACGATGTTTTCCTTCACCGATTGATTGTATAATGATTACATATTTATAATATAAATAAATATTTGAATCACAAAAAAAAAATACATACGCGCAAAAGTTTTAAAATTAGCTTAGTAGTTTTCAAATTTAATAATCTTTTTTATATTCATTTGGTCGATAATTAGTTGTTTAATTATCTCGAAGAAAGAAATATTAATAAACAATGTATATCGAATGTGATCTAATTAATAATCGCCTTGGCATAAACCAAGGCTAACATTATCACTCTTAAGACATTTTACGCAACTCGGATATACGCATCGGTAGAGGACTGATGTTTCCTAACCGTGTCTGTTATATGGTTAAACATTTACTTAATACGCTATTAATTTTATAATTAAATTCATTTTTCGACGAGTAATTTAATTAGGTAAGATGAGAAAATTTAAAGATGGATTTTACTGCGACGTTTTAAATATTTTTTTTTATAGAATAGAAAGGCGGACGAGCATATGGGCCACCTGATGGTAAGTGGTCACCAACGCCCTTAGACAATGGCATTGTAAGATATGTCAACCATCGCTTACATAGCCAATGCGCCACCAACCTTGGGAACTAAGATTTTATGTCCCTTGTGCCTGTAATTACACTGGCTCACTCACCCTTCAAACCGGAACACAACAATATCAAGTAATGTTGTTTTGCGGTAGAACATCTGATGCATCAGGGTGGTACCTACCAGACGAGCTTGCACAAAGCCCTACCACCAGTAAATTATTTAGTTATTAAATTATATATATGTAACATTTGAATATGCGAAGCCGGGACGGATAGCTAGTTTTCATTTAAAACATTTAAATGAGCGTTAAGTACCGCATATATAAGTAATTATTAAACAGAATTAACTGAAACATTTAATATCTAAAATTTAAATTATTATAATTTTTTATATGAATGGAAATGAGTAAATAGCTATGGCAATTTAATATTCATCGCAGTATTACACTTGTTTAAATTTGCGTCGAGTTTATTCTTGAATAAACAGGTCAATGTGAATATAAAGCCTTGGACCTCGTATTTATAACTTTATTGTGAACCTGAGTAACCGTGTTGTTTAAATAACGCATCCATCGTAACATTCCTCCTTCATACTGTACTTCAATACTGAGTACACTTTGAAGGAGACAGACATCGATGGCGTTTGCTCTTCCAGAAAATATACAGCTTTATATTTATAACGAAAATTACAGTTCAATACAATTTCGTACATTTTGTATGATGGAGAAATATAATCATTTTATCATATTGCGCATGGCTGGCTTATTTTGAGTGCGGTTATTGTGTTGTAGTCTTCGTACCCTCCATACCTATGTGTGGAAGTTGGAAGTGGGTACATTTCTGTGCCTCGGAAAGCATGTAAAGTGAACTCTTTCCGGTCGTATCGGATTGCCGTCCCATCGGATTATAAGAGTTAGGGAATACAGAGTGCACCTGTCTTTGCGCGCACACTTGTGCACTATAATATCTCCTGGGCAGTTGGCTAATTTCTCTTGAGATTGGCCGCCGTGGCCGAAATCGATATGGAGGGCATTATTATAATTATTGTGTGTGTACATATGTGTGGTGTTAGGCCTTTTTCAGAGATCTTTCTCATAGAAAGCGACAGTATTAGTTTCTAAATATTTAGTTAGCCTAAAAAGTCGGGATCTCTAAAAGAACAAGATTATATAAATATTAAGAAAAGCGTGGAGTTAAGTTTTGTTGAGTTTCAAGTTTCATATTAAATTAATAAAAAAAAAATGTCGGTTATTAGGTACAATTATTTGCTATGATAACTGAAAGCCGTATTTGTTCTGTGGTTATAATAATAAATTGGTTTTTAGTAGAAGTCTAGGTCCTAGAACGTGAAAGTGTAGCTAAGAGTAATTTAATCATGTCATACTCGATGATAAAGGAAAAAATCGTGAGATTACCTGCATGTGTCGGGAAAAAATTGAGATACGTTATATATTCAACTATAACTAGTGGAAGCGCAATGAAATAACGGCCAATGTCTTCTCAATAATGATTTAATTAACGATAGTACAATGAAAGAAACCTTAAAAAGGAAGATATATGAGAGAATATAATTATATAGAAAATAATAAACTAAAATATATTAGCTTAAATAAACAATAATTATTTTTTGTATTTATTCTTGTAAGTTATTAATATTAAATTACTAAAATTTTTTATGTATTCTTTTCCACCATCAACCTAACCTGAACCTAACTTTTGTAGGTAGGTATATATTTTTGTATTTTGTAAATTAAAAATCGAAAGATGTCGGTTAAAATTATCGTATTTTATCATGATGTAGATTTACGAACGCAAAAACACTAGAACAAGAAAAACGGGTAGGTAGTAGAACGAGACAACTGAAACATTAACCTTTCAACTGTAGTATGTGAACTTTTAATAGGTTTAATTTTAATCGCATTTGCAGAATTATTATTCGCTATAACTTGTAATACTTAAAGTAATAATCCTATTAAATGTGATGATGATTATATTTAGACGAGATTCATATGAGATTAGCTAACAACTTAAGATATACATATAATATGTCAAAACCACTACCTGAAAAAGTTTAGGTGCAGAACCCGTATATTTATAATTTACGTGCTATCCGAGGCACAGAGTGTAAATTGTACAAACATTACTAACTTACAAAGTAAGATGTAAATGACTAATTTCGACGGAAAAATCCAATTTCTTATTTCCCCAACCTTTAGAAATTAAGACTTAAAATTAACTTCTAGACTTACTTCTTCTTTACTTTCTTTACTACATACGTACAAGCAATAAATACCTTCAATAGGTACGTAAGTAATTGTTTCTTTGAATTTCACTAACAATACCGTTTTTGTTCGACACTCATGAAAATGAACTATTCGCAGAAACCCGTTCCATACTCTCGTAAGCTTAAATTCTGCATCTAAATATAGGGCAATTTAAGTTCAACACCGTAGCTATGCGCATGTATTTATATAGGTCACTAGGAATCATCAAATATCGGACAATCGTTATGTCGCTGCAGTTTCGAAATGCATTTCGTGGATCAGTTATAAATATACGGGGAAGAGTTTAGATTGCAACAGAAACAAAAATAATTGGCCGCCATGATGAACGAAATGTTTTTATAAAAATAAACCAAAACGAGTTAAACCGATTTTATTATTATGAAACCAATGATTTGAAAATCATTTAAAGTTTTTATAGAGATTTTGATATAGTTCTTATTATTTTGTATCCTAAACGCTCAAAAAATCGTTTATGTATAAATAAATCATAGAATCGCTTAAACAAATTATATCGCTAATTAAAATTAACTGTAGGTATTATTAAAGTACTTATATTCTAGTATACATATATGTATATATCTCAGTGGTCTAGTGAGTAGCTTCTAAGGGAGACTCCGAAGTTTATTCCATCACGCAGTTCCAGCGTAGATTGGTGTATATGGTGTACACATGTGGCAAAATTTTTATACGGCTCTTGCAAATCACGATGTTTGTTTTCTCTTGTTGATGATGTTCCTTTCAATGCTTCACTGCAAAAACAAAACAAAACTGCTATCTTCAGCCTATCACGTTAATCTCATCCACGTGCTAAATAAATAGGTAACAATTTTCTATATCTGTCCTCTAAGAATCTTACTCGCTAGTGGCGCCATCTGGTGATCTTCCAGAAACGATAGCCCACATTAATATTTGTGTTAATGTGGGCTATCTATATTTGTATTAAGCGCAAAAGCTTTTAATCGTTATAAAATTTAAATGAAAAGGATTTACAAAAAAAAACCTAATGCAGCCCTTGATAATGTATGTAAAATGTAAAAATTAGAGGACTTAATTTTATTATAATGTTATACACACAATATTTTGTTTTAATTCTAAACTGGAATGACATCTTGTAAAATCAAGAAAAATGTTAGCAATTTTGTTTTATACCCGTTCTTAATATTATTTATTTATGCAGGTTTAAACTCTTTTTAATAACGTTAGAAATGTTAAATTAATCTACAAAATATGACATGAGATATCTAAATTTGAGACGCTTTGGTAGATTTCAGGTCTTCTACGGGAATATCTCTTCTCTCTTTGTTTGTTTTTGTTTTTTTTTTTCATGATTTGTTCATGATTGTGATATTGCCATAAATCTGTTTCGCTTGGTTTCAGTAGAGATTCTCGTATCCTCTCCACTCTACTCATTTTAGCTTTAGTGGATAACGCTATCGTTTGTCAATAGGTCATATTGTAATCTATATAATTGTCTGGGTATATATATATCAATAATTATCATCGATCGATCGAATGGTATTATATTTGTTTTTGTTGTTATATTATATTTGTTATTAATGTGCTACAACGCGACGCCTTACCAAGTTAAAACTTGGTAGAGTTTTTATATACACTATTCCAATATGAATACATGAAGGTATGTGTCAACTTTTAGAATAATCGTTCAAACGGTGTCGAAGGTAAACCTCAAACAATGATACTTAAAATATATTTTCATATATAAGGTAATTGTCTTTAAAATAAATAATATTCACTCTTTACTTTTTTAATTTACCACTACAATTATTTTAAACTTTTATTAACTTTCAGTCACTCTAGTTTTAAGTGCCTTAGTTTGGATACTGATGGCATTTGATTATTGTTGAATGTTTAGAATATGGAGCTCTGCGTATAGTTCTGTTAATACGCTAGGGAATGTAAGAGAAATGACGCATTACCAGTAAGCATAGCTTTAAGAAATTGACGCACAATTCTGCATGGTTCTTCCGGTCAATGTGTAACATACCTTGATTTAATCCAAGAATTAGTTTTCTTTTACAAAAATATATATATATTATATATGATGTTCATTTTCATACAAATTGAAAATCATATCTTAGTTTAATTATTTTTGTTGATTAAGGAACAAGTGAAATACCCAGAAATAAATAGAAGTAATTCGTTTACCCAAAATGCTTCACATTATTTGTCTCGGTAAATGTCAAAGTTTTTTTAGAAGACTTTTAGTGTGTTCAGTGTGTTGAGCTTAGATTAACAATATAAAATATATATATATTTATTTACTATATATATATATATACTGAGGTATGCGAGCCGCTAAATAGTTCTCTTAGCGCCCTTATTATGTGCGAGGATATCAGAGCCATATAAAGAATAATTATTACCTCGGTTTGTATATATATATATTTACTAAAATATATGAAATTATATGACGGTGAATTGTAAAAAATATTATTCGTATATCAATTGCCCTTGTGTTTCTATTTAGCACCTAGAATGAATCGTAATACAAACCGAGGTAATAATTATTCTTTATATGGCTCTGATATCCTCGCACATAATAAGGGCGCTAAGAGAACTATTTAGCGGCTCGCATACCTCAGTATGTACACTGCTCCTAAACATACTCTATCATAGCTTTATATAAAATTCAATATGCAAAAAATATTATAAAAAGAATATTTTCTTCTTTCAGACGGAGTAGAAAAAGATCAACAACATGACTGTCGTAACCAACCCTGCGTGTATAGACGATGGTCTTGAAGGCCAAATATCACAGGCATCTACATCCGGTATTCAGTCTTTGGCGATGTCTGAATATGGACAATATGACCAACTGCAAATAGATGAAAATTCTAGGCTATATGACAACGAAAAGCAAAGCGACATCATATTTGTGGCTGGAATCAATGGGGATACCTTTCGATTCCCTGGACATCGCCGCGTACTCGCCGCTACTAGCCCAGTTTTTGCCGCATTACTCTCCACTAAAGCAGATGTAATAGTAGTCGATTATATAGATCGGAGAGGCTTTGAGCAGTTGCTCCGCTATTACTATTGTGAACCAACACAGTTATCAACTGTGTTTACGGCTAGGACAACCCTTAATGCCGCTTATAAGTTTCTGTGTCCCCAACTCGCAGAAAGATGTGCCCGTCGGCTTGATGAAATGCTAGATGCTGAAGTAGCGTTGGAAATATTACGTGACTTAAGATATTTATGCGCAAGACTACCAGGAGCTGCTTCGGCACCACCATTGCCTGCGCTTGAGAGCGATGCCGCTGCTAGAACGTTAGCACATTGCGCTATGTGGTGCGATTCACTTGCACACAATGCACTACTAGTTATCGATGATAATGCAGATGCAGCACTGACTCACGAAAAACTTGAGGATCTCACATATGAGGATTTGGCGTTAATAGTAAAACGCGATACTCTACGGGTATCCAGCGAACTTGTTTTAGCAGAAGCGCTTGCGCGCTGGAGCACAGCTGCTTGCAAACGAACAAAGCGTGAATTAACACCGGGTAATAAACGTGCTGCGCTTGGTGAATTGGCATATTGTCCACGGTACTTACTTCTCGTGGGAGAAGAATTAGATAGAGCTCTGGCTTTAGAATTGTTAGAACCGATAGAACGTGCTTTAGTAATAGCACGTGCACGAAAACTCTCCGCCCCTGTTCCAGTAGGTGCCGAACAAGAAGCAATGCTCCGTCGGTGGGCACATCCTCGACCTGCTGAGCCTGCTGCTGCTCCAGTTTCTTTGAGCCCACGGTCTGAGCCACTTGATGAACCTAAACCCAGCAAACTATGTGGACGTCGACCGAAAAAACTAAAACAACCATGCTTTGAGCCGGAAGAAACCAGAATACCACCTAAGAACAACTGTTGCTCGGATTGCTTCCATGGGTTAATTCATGCATTTGTCTGTTTATTTGATTAAGAGCATCAAATTTTCAAACAAGTTAAATAGCGAGATAAACAAAACCAAGAATATTTTTATTCTAATTTATCTAAATCTAGTACCTATATTAAAAAAATGTGATGAATTATAATTGGTTTTAAAGAAAATTCTACATTGAAAACAAAATTAAATAACAAAGTTTAAATGAGGCAGTCATTTAGAATGATTTACTCATTAACAAAATAATGATGATTATAAGATAAATATTGCTTCGAAACGAAGCCACATTTGAAAAACAAAGGCTATTAAGATCCCATTTAATCAGAATTAAAATATTATGATAAATTATTTAATGTCATGATAGGTTTGAAACTGCTGAAAATGATATCGGTAGCTCAGCTGCGATATTACTTGTTTTATTTAATTCTAGTGATAAATGTAATTTAGTTCGATACGTATATTTTAAATCGCGTAGAAAAGGTTCGAATTAACGTCGAAGCGTGTAACGATTTGGTGCACAAATAATTAAAATAGGTTAATTTTGTTGCATTTACTATACCTGACTTTTTTTAAGTATTCTAGAAAATTGTTATTTTTTACATGTGCGACATTGTGTTCAGCGTTAAATTTAATTAATGCGATTACTTTATTGATTGCATCTTAGGCATCTTTATTTTATATTTAAGTTAATGTGGTATTACCGCAGCTACAAAATTTATAAGGTTGCGAAAAACATTGAGAAGAAAAGCAAGGTAAGGAAGGGATGAGTAAAATGCTTGTTATTCTTTAATTGATTTTAGTTTAGATAAATATTCCTACAATTGTTAATGGTGCGCTAGTCTTAATTTAAGTACAGATGAAATCTTACGTCTGTTTGTTGTATTTTAAATTTAGCTACTATGATTATTTCTTCAAGTTTTCACGGAACGACACTGCCTTCTCTCGAGCGAGTTTTCAACGTCATATTATTATAAACTCAAATAAATATTAGATACATTTAGATTGTGCCATATTTGATGTTTATTATAAGATTATTTTTAGAGTTTACAGTAAAAAATATAAAACTATCTATCTATCTAGCTATGATAGGTCATTTAAGTAAATTTATCGATTGATTAATAAAAATATGTAATAAATGTTTAGACAAAATAGTATTGAATGTATTTTGGTAAATAATATTATCCTCTTTCTATTCTTGACACATGAACTGTAACACTAATATTTGTAAAATTTTGACTTTTGGAAAAAATTTTGAATGTTATAATTAATAATGAGACTATCTTACTACTATGTATTACCAATTGTATTCAAAAGCTTTAACATTGATATGGTAGCACATCAGTCTATATCTTTACTTTCAAAAAATAAAATTTTCCAAAATTACCATTACTTATATTAAAAAAATGTAATAAAAAATATTTAACTAGTTTTTAAGTATTTTTTCAATGTACCTCCTTTATCTATATTTTAAGGTAATTATGTGTTAGAATATCTGTGTACATCATCGGTGTGTCGTTTGAAACGATAAAACAATAAAAATGTTTCCATTAAATGTTATAATTTATGATTGTAACGATATATTATATGTTCAGCTCGGAGCTGCATTTATGTCCTAAATTAAATATGAAGACAAATAAAGAAAAATCAACTGTTCCAAACTTATTTTTTTATTTAAAAACCCTATAATGGATATTTCATTAAATTATAGTAGCAGTAGTAAGTAGGAATAAGTTTAAGTGATTCGCAGCGATACTGATTCTTTCTTCGTAACAATCGATTGCTGAGGTTTGCAATACGAGCTTCGAGATTGGAGGCTGGAAGCTTCGCTTTCTCCGATGATCCCCTCCATTTTTTCGACTTTTTCAATCGTGTCTACCAAAATGTTCTCCGCTTGTCGTAAATCATTTCTTAATAGTGTTATTGTAGTTTGAATATTAAGCATTGAATTTATTTTTGCATCGATTTTTTCAAATTTGTCCTGAATAGATTGTCTTGCTCTCTGTACTTCATCTACCTCTTTCATAATTCGTGAACCTATTTCACCTTTTAATTCTTTAAATTTTCTATCGAACGTTGAATCTTCTTTGCTCTCTCGTCGCTTCTTCTCTCCTGTATTAGTAGATAGCGTGCGATACTTGTATCCAGTGCTGCGTGATGTGTAACAGCTTTTATGAAATAGCTCTGACATGGTCCGTAAAATAATCCACTCACTACTGTTTTTTTATTTATTTTTAAAATTGTTAGAGTGATAAATCCCTATTTAGTCATAGTTTTCTGTAAATTTACTGTCAATTATTGTGTCACATTATTAGGTTATCGTTTTAAACTTCGGAGAACATGTTGTCATTTTTAGAAGGCATTTATGATTTTTTCGTATTCAAAACAAATTACTAACAGCGCCACCTTACGGTTATGTTTGAAATTGTATTGAAGAATTTACCTTATATCATACTTGATGATTTGTTAGGACTTTTAAAAAAAGCCACTAGATGGCAGTATAAAGAATCTAATATTCCTTATACTGCCATCTAGTGACTCGACTAATAACAAAATATTTAAAAATAAAATGAATTTTAAAAGTAACAAAATGCATATAATAAAACCCTACCTGGATTTTGTTTTAAAAGGTTTTCAAACTAAGGTATTTAGAACCGTGAATAATTTTATCTTCTTAAACAAAACACAGTATTAGTCATTGAAAGTGGCTAACACTTTTTTGAGAAATAAAACATAATTCATGAAATTAACATAATATATTTAAATATACATGTTTTTTTATCGATATATTGTACGTCAAAGAAAATATATATATAAATATGTAAGTCATTACGGTTTGTCAATGCAACAACTTTTGAATTAACCAGAGATGAAAAAGCTAGTCCAACCCTAGCTTGAAATCATAAATTCCAAATGTTTTAAGTAGGTAATTGATTTAAAAAAAATCAAATTATATTTAATTTTATATATATTTGATTTAAAAAATTGTCATGGTTTTTTTTTTTTTTTAATTACACCAATATAGAAAGAGTATTATTTTTACACTTAGTAAGTAGATGCCTGTTTTTAAAAGTCAGACAGTAATTAATTGTGTTGTTAATCACGTGATAATATATTTTAGGTTGAATTTTTATTTATGAATACGACTTCAAAGAATTCATGCAAAATATTTTTAATATAAAATCTTAAAAGGAACCTAGGACATATTGCCAGTTACATTAAATTGTATTTAAAAACCGTTTAAATTAAGAAAAAAATACGAGCTTTCAATGTCACACTTGTTATACAGATTAGAAGTGCTACACAAAAACGTTTAGGAGTATCTATTCAAAAACCACTCGAGAATACAAAGGATAAAGTTGGTCAAAAACAATAATTCAGGTTCGTATCTGTACTGACAATAGTTTGGGGAAGCTTGGGTTCCATTTTTTTTTTAATTCTATTGTGTTAAAATGACAATGACTTGAGCAGGTTGAAATTGTATTATTTGAAGGTAAATTTATTTTTGATGAAGTGCAATAGTCGGAGTCAGTCTTTTGACGTTTACTTTTTTTACCCAAAAATCTGGAGGCAACGTGGTCTCAATCGGCCGTAAATAATTTTGCACATATGGGCTCAATGTGTCCCATTGTGTTTTGTACACCGCTCCTAATTATTGTTAGTGTGAGAAGATCTTAACAAGTGTCACTTTGATTGCATTTTTTTATTTACGGTACAAGGTTTTTTTTTTATTTGTCATATGAAATCTTTAACTATATTGTTACTGTAACTATGTTTTCATTTTAATTGGATGTTGTTGCTGTTAATGTCAATAAACTATTACCAAACCTAAAAATTTAGTATTAAGTATTGTTTGTTATTACATAAGTAATATAAACGCAATAGAAAAATCTCAATACGAGGATGGATAGCATAAAATATCTGAGGTTGTCAGATTCGAAGTTTAGTTTTTCTTATTACATTCTAAATTCGTTGCACATAGATTTTTTATTATTGTATTATTAAATAAATAATTTAATAACCAATTAATAAAACAATAACTGGAAAAGAGGTTAGAGTAGGCTTTTGTCGAATCTTTATTTTTTATTAGAATTAGTAGTCATTCACGTTTACGTTAAACAGGAGTCCTGAGGGAAGTTACAAGCCAGTAGTTATATAATTAGGTACAATAAATTTTGAGATACATTACTGACGTAAAACAAACAGACAGCGCAAAGATAATTACATTCAGAAATGGTATTAGTGTCGATATTTTTGCAGCCCAAACTATAGTTTTCCATAAATAGTAGTATTCAATAATACCATAATAGTAGTCAATTTCTTTAAAAGTTTAGTTTCAATGATTTTTCGCATCACAATAAATACTGCAAGCAAAATGTTCATTGTACCATAAGTTGTGAGACGCCACAGGTAACATGAGGCTTTTAATGTGAAATAGCGCTGCAATAGAAACTATTCTTAAACACTTTTACAATACAATAGATACTTCATCTCCATGATACTTTTTCATACTTTAGCGCCATCCCTAAAGTGGTATTGACATTTTTTTTTGGTAACGTAATTCTGTAGTAAGATACTATAAGGGCCCGACGTCGCCAGTATTAAAACGCAGGTAATATTTTTTTTTCTAATTCAAAAAAAGGTCTTCCCCAAACACAAATCGCTGGAGACTTATTATCGAAGAATGGGGGTTAAATTATACATATTATAATATAATTTTAATTATAATTTAACCGTATTAATATTTTTTATGGCTGCCTCGTTGGTCTAGTGGCTTGATGTATGTCGAGTTAAAATAATGTAATAGGACTTGTAATAATGAAAACAAGCCTTATTTTTAGTGTCCATGATGATTTGTTTGACATCCATAAAGCGCTATTTCAAACACCAATAATATTCGTTTTGATCCTTTGGTCCATATTAAGATATGTATGATATTCTGATCGATTTCTTCTCGGTAGAATGATTTATTTATGAGGATTACTTATGCTTAGAAATAGTTGTACTGTACTTTATATACTGTATATACAGTGTCATTTTAAAATATGTATGGAATGTAAGTACTAAAAATAATGTATGCGCCACAAGTCACAACAAAACAAAATCTTGATCTAATCCTTAAAGGTATCGTGTATTTTAAAACAGTAATTTGACACGTAAATTTGTTTACGGTCTAAAGTAAGAACTCGCAGGAACCTACTACACATTCCGATAAGTAACCTGATACCGCATTGCCTTAGAATGTGAAAAAATGTAAATAATGTTGATGGTGCGCCACAGGAGTTAACTTTTTGTTATGTCTGTTCCGTGTTGATCGCTTTTATTAGCGTCGTTGCTCGGGGGCCGCGTACACCCATAAAATCGTTCTCTTTTTTACTTTTATTGGCTCTACATTGTCCGCCACTAGGCCTCGAGATTAAAATGAGCCGATATAACGAATAAAAAGAACACTTCAGAACTCCTGCGTTATTTTCGTCTCTAGTTTTCAGTAATCAAGTACTTGGTATTTCTCGTAGTTGTAAATTGATATATTACTGTGATCCAATCAGATATTCAAATATTCACTTAGTTTATTAGAGAAAAATATCGGTACAATTATCTAATTTTACGCAGGCATCTTAGCTTAAAAAATATAAATCCCTTGTCAGTTTTGATAAAAATATCGTCACCAAAAAAATATCGGTGGCGCCAATGCTATTATATAAGACGTGACATAAACCTCGCTTATGAGAATTTTATCATTTGGTCAAAAGGAATGCCCGTCTCCGATCAACAAAAGTAAACGTTGAACTTTTGTGTCTGTTTCGAAAATGAATGCGAAGATAATACAGGAATCGGTCGCATTCTATAAGCTCAAACAGAGAAAGAGAGATGTGGAACTGACAAGGGACTGTATTTAAGAGTGATGTTTGTTAGATGGTAAGGCGCGACGCTAACGCGGACAATGCGGGACGATAATTCCTGCCCTAAAAGCTCTAATTGGTCGTTTTTCCTCGACCAGAGGACGGACGGCCGAGCAAAAAGTGGAGCCGTCGCGGAATGTGCCCGGTTGAATAACCAGCCGTCTGTGTGCCAGCGTTACTAACTATATATAAACAAAGAGCCTGCGTTGCGTAAAAATACGTTATACCGACCGTACCATTTCGTTGTGATTTATTTTTCGTGCCACTGTGCGCACTTTCAAACTCGGAGTGAGCTTATTTACGTTGCAGCTCGTTTATTTTTTTCTCAGATTATCGGAGCTGCGCCAAGAATGTCGAAATCATTCAGGCCAGTAAGTGGGTAGAGGAATTTGCCATTCATATTGACGATGCCGTCGGAACAAAGAATTTAATTTTGGGAAACGACGATTTTTGTCAGTCTTACCTTGCTACACACAAGCCTTAAAATAGAAAAGAAAAAATATTAGGATGTACTTTTTATTTACTAAGTAAAAATGGGAGCTACAAATACAATATCCTTCGCATCGCACATAAAAACTATGTGTCAATCTTAATGTAAATAATTGCTATACTACGACTTAAAAACGTGGTCGAAAACTAGTTTAATTAAATATAATTGTATATTTAGAGGTCAGTACTGCTTAATTATTCGAGAACCTTATCATGTAGTGTTTAATAAGTGCGCACATTTAAGGATTTATTTTAATTACAATTTATATTATAATAAAATAAAACAAATATTAACGACACAACATTCAAACAATGTATTTACATTGGTATTTTCTTGGCAAAAAAAATTGTAAATCGAATCGAACTTTTTTGCGATACTTTTTTATTTACGAGGGTGAGAAATTTCATAAGATATAAAAATATATAATATATCAAATAACAACAACCTTGTACGCTGAGGTCAGGAAATTCATTAAATATTCAACCCGTGCCAAGTATTCGGAAAAAAGTTGCAACAATATTGCACAATTTTAAATTTCGAAGACCATCCATCCGTATGTGCTTATATTTAAAATATTATAATAATATTGAAGTTAAATCTGCGAGTGCTGTATATATTTTATTTTAGGTTCGGACCATCTGTGGTCCGACGTGTGTTTACTCTGGTAAACACACGTCGTTTATCCTCATTCACGTTAATATCAATGTGTAGGTGAAACGGTGATTCATATTCATATTAGAATAAACACAAGGATGAAATACGATTTAAAGTGATTTTTATTTATAAAATTTAACATTTTAAGAACTTGTATTTTATTTTTACTGAAATATAATAAATTCGAAACGATATGAATGACGAGCATTTGTTATTACAGATGTATTTGTGAATTTCGACTTTCATCTTTCAGTAGCTTAGATACCTTCCGATAATTTAACATTTAAAACAAAATCTATACTAAAACAGCAAAGTTTGAACCTTAAAAATATACATTCATAATAGATTTAAGAACCCACGAAAATGTACATTTTATATAAACATTAAGTTTGGTTAAACATGCGAAACAAATAAAGCGTTTCATACTAGCAGAATAAGGATACAAAGACTTCGAGGAAAATATAAATGTTTCACAGGAATCTAAATTATTACCTTATAAAGTACGTTTATACTAAACTTAACACAGCCCTACAAAACAAAACATTTACAAAGAGAGCGCTGCTCGTACAATGTGTACAAGACAAACAAAAGTGTTATCGCGATGTATAGTTGGATACACAAGTTAACGATATTTATAATATTGACGTCGACATACATACACTGAGAGCTTCTGTGTACAAATTACAATAATCCATAATGTGTACCCACATTAGCACTTACGGACACGTGACTTTAATGTATTGAACTTAATCGTAGTTATAAATTATATATGTCATATAACTCTATGTTAATTTATTACTCTAAAAGTAATAGGGTGGTAAAATAATTTGGCGAACATTTTCGGTTTTTTTAGAATAGTTTTGTAACAATTTGTTATCCATTGTTAGTTTCACATCTGTATTTACAAGAATATGCCACTACTGCAGTGTGCTGTGGTCATTACAATTGTTTGTTGCACTAACGGTCCCGGGTTTGCATCTCACTTAAGACAAATTTGTGTTAAGACCACTTGTTTTTTTGTTATTCATTTACCGGATTTTCAATAAGGGGTATCCGATTTGGAGAATTTTATTCATTTATTTATACAACTAAAGAATATAATAATCAAATTCATCAAATACATCTAAATTCGGTGTACGTTACATAATTAAGAATTTTTTTTTTAATGCTTTAGTGTTCTGCAAGTACGAACATGCTTAATCCGCGAAACAGGAAAATGTTTTTGTAATCTCGAATACAACTCTTAGGAGATACTTACTCGTTATTCTAGTTCTTGTGAACATACACAATTCGCAGAAATACTCTGATAAGGAAGAAGACATCGCTGACTCGCGATCAAACTTATGTATTATTTTTTTGCGGATGTTATATTTTTTAACAAGCAATTGTTTTGTATTTAATACATTGCAACAAAAATAAATATACTTATATTATTTTTCCCTTTCTATATACCCGTTTTCCAGTAGGTACCTAATAAGCGCCGATTACTTTAAATATTAAAACAAAAGAACGGGCCTCTCTAATTTTTCGAGTATAATTTTAAAAATATACTTTTTCGCTTAAAATTTGCGAGGCCATATATCCATTTTCAGCGAAATAAATTGTCTACCGTATCAGTTGAATTGTGTTGATGTAATTTCAAAATATATTGTGTAATAAAATAAAATGAAGAGATCACGCTTCGCTCAATCGCCTACGCATGCAATTAATGTAGTGGTACATATCGTGTATGTAAAATAGGTTTGTAAGTTCCAATCTCTCCGGCATCAGTTCATATAGCTGCTATAACAATAGTCGATATAATAAAATATGTAGTTCGTAGTACGCATCGCTATTACGGCACAGAGCACGGGCGCGGCGCACGGGCATACTCGGGTCATTATCCTGACACATACAGATTATGTCAAGAAGCGATCAACTGACTATACTTTTCTCGTTTCAGTTATCCATTGCGGGTATACAAAGGGTGCAATTAAATAAATTGTTGGAAAATGTTCGATGTAATACAAACAGTGTTTAGTATTGTGAAATGTTGTGAGGCATTGTGCTCGGTCTGCCGTTCCAACTGGCAAGTATAGTAAAATTGTAGTAAAGTGCTTGCGCTCGTGTTTGTGGGCGCGTTCGATGGACGCAGGCATTTCGAGCGCTTTGCGAGTACCTAAGTGGTGTTCATCTCTTCGTGTTAGAGGTAAGTGCTTATGATGCAATTACAGTACCTACATTGTATTTATGTTGAATAAAGTAAGCATTGTATGTCAGGTTAATTATACTGTAAAGAAATGCGCGTATAACAGTTATATTATGTAAATGATTGTTTATTTTGTTTTCTACTTATCTCTGGTAATGTTCTTATTACAAAAAGCTTACAGTAGTTTAATAAAAATAGGTGAAAATTGTAGTAAACAAAACAAACTTTGAAATAGAAGTAATTAAATATTATATCAATAGTGTCAATAGTAATATTCAATTTATACAATATTTTATATTAAAGCAGTGTAATATAATTATTTTTGATTAAGTACCTTAAATAACGATTAAATAATTCATCACAGAAAAGGTAATTTATTCATCTGTTGCGTTTTAAGTGTAGTGTTGAGTTGGTTTAAGGCTTAAAGCTGATTGAAATTAATTGCGAGGCTCAAGGTTGCCGGGGTCGACGTCCTTGTCGCGCTCTGCACAAACGCAGCAACACTACCTAACCTCAACTGCTAGTGCTGGGACATCCCAGTATCGACAAAACTTCATCGCCACAAATATTTTTCTTAGAGATTTGCCACTAAATTTGACTAGAAGATCTAAATTTGACTAGATTTAACTAGAACACTAAATTTGACTAGAAGACTAGAAGTTTGAAGAGAAGATTGATAGAAGATAGATTGTAATACTATAAATTTAGGCTCATATCTTACAATTAGACTTAAACTACTACTTGATACTACCTAATATATAATTCGTAAATTACTTATACATTTTAAATACAAAAATGTTAAACTATTTTAGACGAAGATACAATTTATGGCATTTATTAGAAATATAATTTAATTAAGTATATGAAGTTTTCAACAATTTTGAATCGTTCTTAACAACTTGTAAATGTCGCACGGCTGGGCTAAGGCTCTCCCTTTTTGAGGAGAAGGTTTGGAGCTTATTCCACTAAGCTGCTCCAATGCGGGTTGGAATCATAATCATATAAAAATAAACAACACAACAAAAATGGACAAAGGATTAAGGACAACAAATTAGCATTAATATATTATATATATATTAATTTAAAACACGAATCGATGTTTATGTCATCACCACTACCGCTACCGCGCTACGCGATCCGTATTCCCGCTCCGACAGCAGCCTCGCGATAATTGACTAATTGTCGGCAATCATTTGTTTAGTGACTTTAGCCGAGTATTTAATAAGTATCAACGATTCGCGCTACTTGATGCTATTTTAAGACATCGTACGTTCTGTCCCAGTTTGTTGTGCTATTATTATCGCGTATAGCTAACGAGCGTTGTTAAGGATCCAGATAAAACTTTAAACGCTACTAATTAGACGAATACGATAAACGACGGAGTGGTCGGACGTTTTATCAGTTATTTTTGTGCAATGAGAAGTAATTGGAGTAATAACCCCTGATTGCTGTTCATACATAGTCCTAGATTTTGAGTAAGTAAATAATTCCTTTATTTATTACTGTAATTTTTAATGCTCTAGATAAACAATATATATGATAAATACGTAACAGCTAGTATCTAACAAGTTATATTTTATTAAATCAATTAATTTTAATACTTAATATTTCCTACAATTCCATTAAAGCTCCAATTTAACATTTACTTTAGTGTTTAGTTGTAAATTCAAAACAAATATATAGTGACTACTTATACGTACTATTTATCTTAGTTTATATTTTCATATGAGTAATATAAATATATGATGAAAGAATTAGAAAAAAGTTTTAAAACATTAAATCATAATAAATGATATGTATTTACAAAGCTGCCACTGGCTTGTTATGCAAAACATTACTAAAAGGCTGTGATGTAAGAGCTATCTCTGGAAACAAAATTTACTTATTTCCTTTGTTTGTTTAGCTGCCTAATGTATTTTCACACGGCACCTCGATTGACGTAGCCATAGAATAATTCATTAGAAAAATATTAGACTTGAAGATTTAAAATAAGTTCTCGTGTTATCGTTATGAGTTCAAGCAAATAAATAGATAAATAAATATGCTCATTACTTTTTGATATAAGTGGTTACGTACAAATAAACACAGGCGGTGTTTATGTTTATACCTACGTTTCATCATCTTATTAAATATATTCTTGTAAAACATTATATTTTAAATATATGTACGTAGGTATGTGTATTTTCTGCATAGATCCAACCTTTTTAATAAAGATAGATATGTATGCCTTTTGTCTTGAAAATATAGCTTACAAAAAACATTTGATTATTACATATTTTAAAAATAAACAAGCCATTCAAATGCTAAACACAGTAATATATCAACTTGTCGTATCAATAAAACTGATTTAAATAAATCGTGACTGCACAAAAATTTTAAGTAGCATAAAAACCTACATGAGTTAGACAACGATACGTGACATACATACATATGTATCAAACTTTCATAAGCATATACAGATTTATTCAGGTATTACGTCTGTTCTTTTAGCTGAAACTATCATAAATAAAATGTACTTGATTATATTTAAATGTAAAAAAAATGTTTTTGTTATAGATAGGTTAATTATAATAGTATAATTATTGTTAATATATTCTTAACTAAGGCAGTTATTATTCTGATAAACAAAAACCTCTTAATTTAAATAATATATATTTTTTTTTATAAAATCAGGAAATAAGATAAATTAAAACGACTTAAAAATATAATTATAATAAATTATATGAAAATTCACATGATAATGTAATTCCAAATTCTTGTATGTGAACTATAATGTTCTATTATATTTTATTGTTTATTAATATAAATAAATGTAAGTATTGTATTTGCACAGATTTTATACCCGAAAATGTTTTACAAAGATATCAAATATATATAACAAAACCTTATCATTCCAACGTGAAGTCTTTAGTGAAGGCTTTAGTGAAGTCTAACACAAAAAGCCTGAGATGCACACAGATGGCTTAGTGGTTAGAACACAGCGACGAGTCACTTTCCGACTTACGCAGGTAATGACCGGTCACTGTTGTTTTAAAGAATACTTGAGTAAGATCGGACGCGAATCATCGGCGATGTGCCACCACTGCGGTGCGGACCGGGACACCGCTCAGCATACGCTGTAGGCGTGCCCCGCGTGGAACGCGGAGAGGGAGATCCTGGTCCGCGAAGTCGAACAAGACCTGTCCCTGCAAGCAATCGTGTCGGCGATGCTTCGCAGGGAATCGGCGTGGAGCGCCGTAGGGTAACCCTGGGGCCGTGGATGCGTGAGGTGGGGGCCTCGCGTGTCCTATTTTAGGCAGCCCTGTGGAGGACGGCAGCCGGGAGAGCCTCGCGCTGCCGTACGCACTTCGAGAAGTGTAGAGGGGCGATTACCTTCGCTCCCCGAGGAGAGCTCCGCCAAGCCACGAGCGGAGCACAGCACAGGAGAGGCCGCGGATGCGTTATGTCAACACGATCCCGCAGCCTCTTCGATCCGTGCCGAGGACTGCCATCGTAGTGGTTTTAGTGGGTAAAAATCCCACATAACCCAGTCCCTCCCCCCATGGGAGCTATATAAAAAAAAAGTGGTTAGAACACGAATGTTTTACCAATTATCGCGGCAATTATTTAAAACCGGGCAAGCACCATTTTCATGTACTTATTTCGTGTTTCATCTCGTACACGGTAATAAAGGAAAACATCGTAAGGAAATCTACATAGGTATATGCAAAATTCTGCCATACGTGTTTCCGCGAACCCAAATCGCAGCAGCGTGGAAACTTCAAGTCGTCTGCTCAAGAGGAGAGGAGCATAGCCGTATGAAATTGATGGACTGGTACTTTTACTCTAACAGAAACAGACATACAGGTGTGTATTGTTCTTTGTAGTTTTTAATTCTTGTATATCAATAATAATAATTATGAAAAACAACTACTGACAATATTCATGCCTACTGACAATCTCTCCCTGTTGTCTAATAGCTTTTATATCTACAAAGTCTATATTAATATTATGTATAAAGCTACAGATTACCTATGCGTGTTTAAGCGAACTTATCTCAGGATTATGAAAAAATATTTTCGAGATAGATAACCCATTTATTACGAATGGATCTATTTATCACGCTACGACCCACGGGGACGCAGTAGGATGCCAATTCTACTAACAAATTGTCATTTTATTGAAATCGAATTGAAATCGTTGTCGTTTAACCGCCTTTCTATTTTACTAACACAACGATCTAGTTGAGGTTGATTTTGTATAAAAATATAATCGGGAACGTATCGTTTATTAATTAGTATTTTTCCCAATGACGTTTAACACTGGTGAAACCATGCAGACCAGCTAGTTTATTATAAAGATACAATAAATTACTAATACTTCAGTTATTTCAAGCATTTATTACGTCAAATATATTTTTATCTACGAATTATTTACTGTAAATAAATATTTAGGTAGGTTTGGTTAGCAGATTCTAAGTATGCTTAAAGAGATGCCACGAAATCGTATTCAAGTCATTGTTGCAGTACAGAATTAGCACTGGAAGCTTCCTCTTGGCAAGCGTAGAAGAAATTTAATTAATTAAACATCACTGCTTCTTGATCCGACGTTCGTTGTATGTACAGGATTATCTTTTGTTTGTTATGTCTGAGCGTGTTCTGTTGAAGAAAGCATTTATTTAAATTACATTAAATTAAAATTAATTACTTTGAATTCTTAATTATTTGCGCCACGTTTTCATTTAAATTTAAATGTTATTTTTATTTTTTTTTATTTTTTTATAGAATAGGAAGGCGGACGAGCATATGGGCCACCTGATGGTAAGTGGTCACCAAACGCCATTAGATATTGGCATTGTAAGAAATGTCAACCAACGCTTAGGGTCCGTTCACACAGACCGGCTCGGAGAGCATCGGCCTGCTTTTTTCTTTTCACACAGACCGGGTCGTATACGCTTGGAATTGGCCGGAGCGGAGCCGCCAACTATTTCACATCGACCGGCTGGAAGAGATCTGAAAGCGGGTGCGAGCGAGAAAGAGCACGCAAGCGGAGCCGGTCGGCTCCTTTTATTACTTCACACGAAGCGCGTTCAGGCATTTTTAATGACAAAAAAGGTGCAAATGCAAAAATAAACTTTACTACAATCACTCAAAACACTGTTTCCAACGTGATAAAAATCTGCTCTCCTCTCCGAGCCGGTCTGTGTGAACGGACCCTTACACAGCCAATGCGCCACCAACCTTGGGAACCACGATTTTATGTCCCTTGTGCTTGTAATTACACTGGCTCACTCACCCTTCAAACCGGAACACAACAATATCAAGTATTGCTGTTTTGCGGTAGAATATCTGATGAGTGGGTAGTACCTACCCAGGCGAGCTTGCACAAAGCCCTACCACCAGTATCATTTTTACAAATAAAATAATTTTTAATATTGTTTATTCTTAAGATTCGCTTGTAGGTCTGCAGATTCCCAGGTACTTCGTTCAAATCCCAGGTCCAGCCAGGTCTGGCTAATGATAAGTCATTGTGTTTTTTGTCTTGAAATTATCAGTTTATTTATATCTTCGTGTAAGAGAGTATCAATAGATATTAGCTAAAACTACCATTACTGTTCATAGAACTTTTTCTGTTTCTCATCTGAGTTGTTTGTAAGAACGCACAGAAAAAATACATAGAGTATGCGTTAAGACGAGCGGCTGAGAGGCTAGTTGGGGATTGTACATCTTATATTGTTTGTTATAATTAATTATAACAAATTTTTGTATTTAATTCAGCAAAGGTCACCGAAGTTTTCTATTCCGAAACGTTTTGCTCAAGCATATAAACGTTGATCTAAAATTGGACTCTAAAATATAATTCTCAACCTGCAAAGTAACGTATCTACTTACTAAATAAGTAAGTCTATATATATTAACATTTTACTATCTAAAATCTCGTATATAGTTTTGGTATTAGGTAAGTATATACATGCTTTAAAGTTTTTGAATCGGATCATGAACACTAATGGCTTTTGTTATTTCCTTTTCTGTATAAAAAATACGTGTTTTTTTTTAATAACATCATCAGTATTGTTTTGAAAATTAAAATATAACAATTAGATTAAAATTTTCTAAATGGATGAAATATAAAAATAAACAAACGAACGAAGAAAAATAACCACACAGGCATATTGAAGCTTCGATGTTTTTTTTTAAATATATTCCTAATTTAAATGTTTTTTATACGCTAAACATGTTTAGCGTCTTTTCAATAAATCTGAAAGAAGTGTTCTATACAAAATATTCCCAAAAATGAGTTTTCGTATAACGTGAGTTAAGAAAGTTCTCACGCGAATCATGCGTTCAGAGGTTCGCGTGATTGAAACGTCGGGCTTCAACCCCTCCCATGGGAAATTTATCAGGTTATCCACACCATACCGCATTATAACTTACACAAATTTCTTACACGAAACATAAACTTATGGAAAAAATTATCATATCTGACAAAAAAAAATGATATTACACTTCAATCATACTTATATGAACAAAAATATTATAACATAGTCGGTTACCTTTTTATTGGATAGCATATAACATAGTAACAAATAAACAGCAGCAAATAGGTTATCGTAAATGAAATATTATAACAAGATTTTATTTGATGAAATTTCTTACCAGCTCACGTATTCCCCTCCTCTTACAACTCGGGTTCCTTCAAACGAGGCGTGAAGAGGCATCTTGCGGCCCGGCAAGGCGAGGGCGGCTAGTGCAGAACATTCTTCCCGACTGTACTGGCCGTCGTCGCGTTTGGACTCTACTACCACATACCATCAGGTGGAGTAGAGTCATTTACCCTCCCGGCAAATATAAAAAAAATCAATTATTTGCTTATTGATTATATATTTATTTTGCTTTCATAGTTCCAATATAGTTATTAAAATAAATTATGTCTACAAAATCAAAATCTTGAAGCACTTGTATATATATCATCCACTTTAGCTTAATGTAGACAAAATTGGCTATAATAAATTCACGCAGGTTCCCTCGCACTCCATATAGAATTATCCTTACATCCTTAGAAGTACGTTTATTTGTCAGCAAATAATAAAACAAGCTGAGGATTGCAGACGACAAAAAGAAGGACACAAACGCCGGCGGAATTCTGAGTTGCTTTTATTACGTCTACACAAGTGCAAAGCGTTTTCTTTTTAATTTCAATGAAAAATCATACGCACCGGCTCTAAAAACTGACATTCCATCTCCGCATTAAAAAAGTGTGTTCCCAGAAAATGCGTTGCTGGAATGCAGCTGCACAAACCTGCTTCATTAGGGACCCGCCGGCATCGCGGCGAACCAATTAGTACAAAATCTTTTCTAATTTTGTTTAAAATAATCAAAATTTATTTATATAAAAATATTTATTTATGACATTGTGCAATAAATTATTAATATGTATATCTACTATGAAATATTTATGGTCATCATGTATGAAAACATAACAATGACTAAATATGTTTTATTGAAATACAATAAACAGTTTTGCGGTTTAATTAATTATCTATTTATTATATTCTGTAATCACGTTGCGTTTTATTGTCTACGACAGTAGACTAAGCGACCACGTTACGCTTCCCACGGACATCTTTTTATATTACATATTTTATCCACCATCTATAAAATAAAATTCACCTATCGATAAAACATCTCGCAAAGAGTTCAGAGGTTGAATGTGTCAGGAACCTCGCGCATCGTTCAATGAATTATAAGCTTTTTCCTATTAGAATGTCTGGCCACACAACGATACACGTTATGTAATGACATGAAATCAATCACGACGAATATGGCGGATAGTGAGCGGAAAGAAAAAAAGTATTTCAGCGAATAATTCATATCGTGTACGAAGAGCTTAACATTGAATGCTTTCCAATAGCACAAACAATCGCAATCGAGTGTACGCATTGCATGTCTTTTTCAAATATTTCTTTTTCTCATTTCGCCGTTTCCTTTCCTGGCTTAGTGCCACATGTTTTATTGATGGGCAGTTCATTGATATTGCTGCCTCGTTCAGCCGGTGGGTGAGTGGCCACTTATATGAGCCATAAAAGGCCTAGCCTTGGCCATATGGGGAAGCCGTCACACCGCGAATGCATTCATGCGCGCGCGCATATCAGATCGATCGCTGCAGTTACAAAACAAAGTGACGGCCGAATCTGTAAGAGAATGAATAATACTTAACATTGTTACTCGTTTTCTTTCGTTATAAATACAATGTATTTTAATGGCCGACGCTGCGTAGGTATTTTATTCGTACAGGAAATACTACTTATATATTTTTTGTTTCTTTTGTTCATAAGCATTTTAAAAGTGTATCTAGTTCTTTTAAAGAGTATATAACTTGGATTTTTTTATATTTATTTACTTTGCTTTTTTCATCTGCCTGATGTCATATTCAACTGCGCAAGCATTTCAGCTGTTTGGAATACAAAATTCACACACTGTATTTTTGATTTCTTAAAGGAAAAAGCGACGTGTGTATTGGGTCGATGCGGGAAGACTTTGTTTGCATAGATAACATGTAATATGTAATGTATACTCGTAGATGTGTATTACACATAAAGCATGTATAGCGTACACTCGATACTATGTCCGCACGTGTCGCTCAGCTGATTGAGTGGGGCGGTGGAGATCAACCCTCCCCCCGCTGAATAATTTTTCTTATCGACATTTTTATTGAAACATTTGAAACAACCTTTGGTTAATATTATATGTCATTTTTTGGTAACAATAAACATTATTATAATATTATTTTAAGCATATTATTTATCGCCTATTTAATTGTAATTAATTATGATTCATATTTTCATAAGCGCAAGGATTATATTTGTATCTCAAATATTACTGTAACGGAGAGCCCTGATCGCAGCCCTAGTGACGCACGTGTCTCGCGGCCAAGGCTGCGTCGTGAAAGCTCTGTGTACGTACCGCCTACGCTTACACCGTACACATACAGACTCCGACCCACACAGGTGCAGTTGAACCTGTGTGCATTAGCGAACACTTCGGCTGTAACTAGGCTTCACGCGTTTACTCATCGTGTTGTCACTGCAACATGTGTTTGTGTGCGTAATATCACATTTACACTCTATACACGTACGTATGTACGTAGGTATCGAGCTTCATAACTTGTTTAGTGAATAAATTCTAAGAATTACGATAATGTCAGAGTATTAAAATATTTACAACATTTTTCTATCTATGATATTTTATTTTATAAGATAAATTTCATGAAGGTTATATCTTAAAATATTCTTAACAATTACATAGAAACACTGTTGGTAAACATAAAAAGCAGTGCCTATAATGTTGTTTAGGGAGTGAATAGTTAAACAATGATGTGTCTTCTTTTTTCGAGTATCAAATCAATGAAGACAGAAGAGTTCAGGTAACAGAAATCAGTGTGTAACTAAACACCCGTTAAACAATTGTTATAATTAAGATCGAAAATGTTATGGATATAATTTAGTGCCTTTTTTATGGACTATAGTTATTTAAGCCATAGATCATAGTACAGATAGTTTTAATTACCAAGTACAAAGTCAAAACGTTTATGCTTATAGGAACCAATGCAACTGGATTCGGCTTTTGTTAATTAAGTTATCTTATTTAATTAGGACAGTCATTATCTTAAATAAGAGAAGGCACTTAAAATCATTAAATAGAATTTATATCAGACACAAAACTCATTAATTATGATCCCATAACGTATTCATTAAACTGATTCATTTAAAAATAGACTCGACTATCATGTAAATTATTGAACTTATACAAGATAATGTTTTTTTTCAGTTGTATTTTTAATTACGTATGCGTTTGTATTTTGTTGTTTATTAATTTAAATTATATCAAGTGATTATTTAAACAATGCTGTCTTATTCTTTCAAATGTCAACTCAATAATGAAAGAAAGAGCGAAATCAGTGCTTAACAAAATAGCCGCTAAGCAATGTTTATAAGTAAGGCGAATAATAATAATAATAAATTTTTAATACTTTTTACTTGTAGGTAGCAACTTATTTTAAACAAGTATAATTAATTAATACCGTAGGTGTAATTAAGCCAATTAGGAATATTTGAACAGGGTTGCCATTAGCAAACATGGTACATTATGATTGAACACACTAGCCACTAAAAGAAGACCTGTAGAATCCGTTGTTACAAGTCTTATTATGTAGCGAATGCGGTTTGTAATATTACAACAGAAGATCTATTAAAGCTGGTCCGGTAGAAGGCTCTGCCCTTGTGTCTGCATCTGGGTTACCAGGGCGACTGCATCCAGCTAAAGATACGGCGACCTGACCTATTTCGGCAGCATGCAAATAGACGCGTTTTATGTTTTTTTTTTAATTAATTTTATTTGCCATGATATAAGCTAGACGAGTTCTTAAACGACGACTTTTGTAAATAAATAAATGTAATCGATTAAAGATTTTACAAGTTTACGACTACAATTACCGTTAAATGTAATATAAATGAATTCTGAATTATATAAATGGGATAAGTTTGTAAATAAATATTTTGAATTCAATAAATTTGTAAATATTTTATATGTGTAATCTCATTATAAACGGTTCAGGTCTGTATTTATGTCATGACCAATACTCGTGACCTAAATAAAGCGAAGCGATGAATGATTTTAACAGGAAACTTTAAAATTGTTGATATTTACTAATTATTAATATTTACTTTACAAATTAATGTCAAATATTGTAAAATGAATACATACATTTTAATTATAATAGATTTTTTATTGAAAAAAAGATACATATGTATTGTAATTTTAAAATAGGTTTATAAAACACTCATAGTGAAATTATTATTTGAAGACAAAAATATATATTTTGGTCAAGAAAGATTAGTTTGCATTTGAACCAGAATCGTTCTTTTGACCCAATTTTGGCTGTGAATGACGCGTCCCCTCCCACTCGGGAGCCGTGACCTGACCCGAGCCGAATGTTTACTGTGGCGATATGGATGTGGCGAATGGGAATCTCACAATAATTGCAATGTTTTTATTTGTACAGAAAAACAATACATTTTAAACATTTCGAACATTGCTTACTTAGTATTTTATTAATAATATTTTCCAAATTTATCTATTATCAAAGCACTTATTATTTACAATGATTTTAACCAGAAAACAGGAAAAGTAATCGATTCAAGTTAATATTCAATTGCGTAGATAAAAAAATACCGCTTAAAATATTACAAACATTAGACTTTGCCACAAATAAATAAATAAAAAATACAAGTGATAGAAAAAATAAGCACAAAAGCTTATTAATAATTGCACTGGGCGAATTCTGATATTTAATTTTATAAGTCATTTTTACTTTACTTAATAGTTTCAGAATATAATATGTCGTAATACCTCATGTAAAGCCGGAATTTACCGCACATTTAATGGTTAAGAATAGAATATAACAGCATCTTGATAGTTTTGCGGTCACATTAATAATGACTTAGTAAATATATTATTTAGCCTTTCGGCTTATTATCGAGTACTTCACGGGTTATTATGATCACGACGCGTTTCTGAGTAAATATAATTAATACCATAAAAACGAAACCGCAGGATATCATTCGTAGAATATGTTTTACCGCCTATTGTATTGTCGGTTAAAATTAAGTTCGTAATATAGTAAATATTATGCAATAATTATGGGACGCATCATTTGTTGACACACTCAAATCAGGGAAACAATGTAAAAAGCCGCAGCTGCCGCGGAAAAAGCTAAAGCGAACAAAAGTAACAAATATTCGTCTCTTATTCCAAATTATATTTTTGTACCGTTTGCAGTTGAAACGCTTGGACCTTGGAGTAATAGTGCAAAAACTTTCATCAAAAATATTATACCCCGTCTTATTGCCTCTACTGGTGACAGGAGGTTCATTTTTCGCCAAGAGAATCGGAATTGTGATTCAAAGGGGACATGCTGCTAGCATTCCTGCCATCATTCCACGTTTTCACGATTTTTAAATTTTATTTGTATTTATTTAAGGCTTTAATGTTAATCATTTATTATATCATGTCATGTAATAATTATAAGTTTATTAATGTGATATATGAATACATTATGTATACGAAATCCTCTGGATGGAATCTTGATAGTTTTATTATTCACCAATGATATTGTTATTTCTGATGAAAACATTTATTAATATAATCTAATTATACAATTAATATATACAATTTTAAGCACCGGTGGATTCTCATTAGTTATATAAATTTTATTTGACAATCATACCAATAATGGAAAGGTCTGGACCGAAATAGCAAGATAAAATCTAAATTGACATTCTCCGCCGGGTACTGTCTTTAAGAATATCTAAAATTCGTACACGTATGTCGTTAAATCCTCGTTTTGGCCTGATTAATTCTACACAATTAGAATCACAACCAGCAAACTTGTTTTTATAAGATCAAGGATATGATAAGCAAGGCGGTCTCTCAGTATAAAGGACGTTTAATTGTTCCAGGAACTATTGTATTTGCTATAAACAAATAAAAATTAAACATTATAATAAGTTTTTAATTTCTTCATCAAATACAGTAACAGCCTGTTAATGTCCCACTGCTGGGCTAAGGCCTCCTCTCCCTTTTTAAGGAGAAGGTTTGGAGCTTATTCCATCACGCTGCTCCAATGCGGGTTGGTAGAACACACATGTGGCATAATTTCAATGAAATTAGACACATGCAGGTTTCCTGACGATGTTTTCCTTCACCGTCAAGCACCAGATCAATCATCGGTTAAGATTAACGCGTTCTAACCACTAGGCCATCTCGACTTTCTTCATTAAATAACTAAAAAAAATTATAAATATTTTTATTTATAATCCATATTGGGGCTATAATAGTTACATTACCTTGTTATGTAGATATATTTTTAATCTAGTTATAATACGGGTATATAAATATTTTAAAATTATCCTTTGCAAACAGAACTCTACTCAAACTATCATCCACTTACACAGAATATAATATATTATTTGTGATCTAACAAAGAAACGTGTTATTTGCCTACCTCTTTAAATGTACCTTACTTTAAATCATCCAAACCAAAAACCAATGGTCTAGCCGTTTTCGGGGTGAACAAATAGTATGTATATATTTAATTAATAAAAATAATGATCAAACATATGCCTCTACCTTTTAGTTTAATTGAATAGTTAATTAATAAATACGCTGTACCACATAACACATTATAATGTTTACAAAAAACACCAAAAAAACAGATATTTGTAAGGACTATCTTAGGGAATATTTTCTATGAATTGTTTACATTTACTTTTTTTTTTCTTTTATAGAATAGGAAGGCGGACGAGCATATGGGCCACCTGATGGTAAGTGGTCACCAACGCTCTTAGACATTGGCATTGTAAGAAATTTCAACCATCGCTTACATATCCAATGCGCCACCAACCTTGGGAACTAAGATTTTATGTCCCTTGTGCCTGTAATTACACTGGCTCACTCACCCTTCAAACCGGAATACAACAATATCAAGTATTGCTGTTTTGCGGTAGAATATCTGATGAGTGGGTGGTACCTACCCAGTATAATATTTATATACTAATCTAACCTCGATCACGCCAATCAAGTCGAGTATGTAATTAATTGAAGTAATATCGCTATAAACAATAACTCAAAAATCTCCATTCTCACATACATTTTATACGAATTTTAAAAGTTAGGATCTCATAATTCCGGGTCGTTCAAAGCTGTGCGCTAGATTTCAAATGGGAAGTGATCGTAACGTAAACTGCAAGCTTGTTCTTAATTAGCTGGCTTCGCTTTGAACTGAGCTTATTTCAGTTCAGAACAATGTTGCTTTCATTTCTCAGAAAAGATATTTTCACACGCGTTAACAGTTTACTATGAAAATTATATGCTTCTTCGCATCTTGTGAATACTCTGTACCTTTCTTCATCTTTCATTTTATATTTTATTTGTAATTGTATTATGTCTGAATATTTAAAAGTCAGGAATTATTATTCAATATAAAAAAGTTTCTTAACTTGTTGCATTATGCTTAAAGAACGAATGTTATTATATTTTTGTATATATTAGTAATAGAAAAACGACGGTAGCTATATATAGCAATTATTATATCAATGTCTGGCATATATAAACAAATAGTAGACGATGCGTAAGAAGACTCACTGGAAATAGAACGCGTTCGCCGCGCACCTAAACTCAGGCACACGGCACTGCGGTGCGAGGGTCTCGTCTTATTTTACGAAAAGAAAAAAGACAACAATAAAAAAAATATACCGTCTATTTATATACAATATTTGTTTTATAATTTTGGCGATTGTAAGAGTTGTTATTAATAAATAATATTATGATATAATATATGTTTAACGTAGTTTTTAAGATTTTTTTTCCTGTTTGGTGCATACTTTAGCTTGTCCTAAACTTACGTTACTTTAAATTAACAAAAAAAAACTATCATAAAATATTTTGTTTGTTAACAGTATGTTTACAGTTTGTGCGAAGATTGTATGTACATCAGAGATATATAATTAGAAAAGCAAAGATTATATGCGAATGTGATAGAAGCTGAAATCAATCGTGTTTTTTCCGATATCATCTCAATCGACAAACCTTAGTAAAACATATATATTTATTAAAACACCTTTATAATTTAAGAATATATATGTACTAATAAGCAGGAACATTACAACGTAACAGTTACATGTTGTAATGTAACAAAATTTAATTTCCTTGGCGCATGTTACGACTCGCGTTCCTAGATTAGTGAGATAAACATAATTTATTTGCATGTAAACGCTATGCCGCATATATGTGTAAGATAGTATTACGTCTAGTAGGCAACGTACAGGAATAGATGAAATGGCAGACTAGAATAACCAGTACGTACGTAATGCACTTCTTGCAACATGTGAGATTAATAATATATTTACATTTTTTCTCTTAATAACTTTAGTGAATATAATAAAGACAAATATTTAATAATAACATTATAGTGGAGTTTTAAATGTGATGTTTTTAATTAAAGTAAAATGAGTCTGCACAAGTTTAGGATATGTTCGAGGATATGTTTTTTTTTTAAATAAAAATCTATTATGCGAATAAATCACTGTTATGCTGACTTAATAAACACAGTTTGGATTGGTCAGCTAGGTATTTTGAAACTACAAACTTTTTTCTACAAAATAATCAATTAAAAATCGATATAATTATCGATTTCTTTGATTGATTAATTTATTCTTTAGTATTGTTATTTATTTTTACGTCTTTATATAAACATTCAACATCATCAGACTATTACTACCTCATTTGAATGACATTAAAATAATTATGTGTAAATAAATAAATCTAAGAGTAATTATGTATGTATGTATGTATACATATATTTTAATATTGTTATATAGACATTTAGTAGTAATGTATACCCATCCTTATATGCATGTATGGATAGATAAAGTTTTCCACAATTAATTTTGATATCTGTCATACTCAATTATGGAATACTTTAATCATTTCATGGAAATATTTCTTAGGTTAGCGTAAGCTTTGATCATGTGTTTATTATTAAATCAAGCATGCCCGTATACTTCTTTATTTATTTCCATTAAATTAACAAAATAAAAAACGTCATATCGTAGTAAAAATAAATGTTATTTTGTTATAATTAATAACAAAATAACATTTATTTAAAGTCCGCTATTTTAAAGTCCATCGAGTTAGAATAAATCTTACTAAAT
The DNA here is from genome assembly GCF_905147045.1 of Nymphalis io. NCBI lineage: Eukaryota > Metazoa > Arthropoda > Insecta > Lepidoptera > Nymphalidae > Nymphalis > Nymphalis io. The sequence goes on from NC_065903.1 coordinate 8,128,485, forward strand.
ACGTTATCTAAATAATCTTGTTATCTGTCTGGTACATGGTGGTGTCACCTTCTTAAAAGCTTAACAGTGTAAATGGCTTCTGGCGAATATCACAAGCTAACTAATTATTTCAATTTAATACAATTGCATGACTCTATACACTTTATATACACTCAAAAACAGTCCTACACTAGGTGAGACAAGTAATTCGCTTTCACTCCGCATAATACCTCCGATTTTATAACGATTCTACAACATAATATATATTAAACAATACGTTATAAGGACGTACGTAATTCAAGTCCTATAAACTATGTTTTTTTTTTCTTAATTCACACACGGCGATCTGATCCCAATTTAAGCAGAGCTTGTGCTATGGAAACCAGTCAACTGATATACTACATATACTTCTTTTCTTTTGTAAATACATACTTATATAGATAATTACATCCAAACTTAGGCCAAACAGACATGTTCATGAACACAAATGTCCTGGGTAGCAATCGAACCCACAACCTTTGGCGTGAAAGGCAAGTATCTACCACCCACGCCAACCGGCTCAAATGAATATTAATTATAAGTCACGTTTGCGGCAAGAAATCCAACAAATAGTAGCTAAAAAAATCTTGAGACACCTTATATATATATATATATTCATTTGATTTTACGTATTATGTAAAATGTAATAGCTAAGCTTTCACACGTCATATAGAAAATAAAAACATATCTAATTCATTAAATTCCAATTTTATTGATTAAATCTTTTGTCACGTTAGGGATTAATGCTATTGTAGATAGGGATTTAGAAACTATTAACCATGAAGAAAACTCTATAAATATATATTTAATGGCACCTTCAATATATGAACAGAACAAAATGAAATAAAACTTTTACATGTTAGTAAAATATAATACGAGTTTGAGTTATATATAACCTTTGTAATTACAAAAATTGATTATAATGTAAGATAGGTATAAAACAATAATTTAAAGCAATTTATCTCTTAGTATGAACGCAGCGGATAAGTAGGTAGATCTAAAATAATTACTACAGCGTGGGCAGGCAGACGTCTGAGCCAGAAAGTGGGATAGAGCATTTGGGAGTCAACACACTGCAGTGAAATGCATATTTAAATTTATTCATTATAACGATCATGGTACGCACATATTAATATTTGTCTAAAAATATTAATATGAAATAATAAAACACTTTGTATTAATCAATTTCTTAATTATGCCAGAATTACCAATTCGTTTATTTCTGAAAGGTAAGTTCGAATTGGGATCATGTTCTAAACTAGCTAAAAAACTATACCACTATTCACTCCACATATTTTAATATTTCTCATTGATTGGAAATTAATCAAAAAAATACGCATGCGGCTTATTATTTCGATTGGATAATTTTGACATAATTGGTGCAATTACCGAAGCCAAAAATTTTTAGGCAAACAAAACCAGGGGCGAGAAGTCCTTAGCGTAATTAAAACGAATGTATAAAATGAACTACCAAAAACTCGTTTTGTCAGGCTATCTAATTATTTTAATCTATTCTAAATCAAACGCTTTTTTAATTATAAATATATATCGAATAAATACAATCAAATACAAGCTATAGAAATCTACAATAATAATTTTATGAATTGCATAAGCAAAGTTACATATGGGCAGGTCGTCCTTTGGTGTCAAGAATATTTCGCAATATTGCGCTAAGACAACATAGTATAAATAACAAAACACGGTTAATATTTTCAAGCCGTTTAATATTTTGTATGTAATTTATAATGCGTGTAGGCGTCACCCGATTTGGTATTACAAGTCTTTAAAGGTTTCAAGGTACGTTAGTTGTCCAATGTTATGGAAGGATAAGGAAAGAATGACAATGTTGTCTCCGGTAATACCTTGTAATATAAATATAAACACTACCGTTTGAATTATGAATATATGTTAAACAGACATTTAAAAGAGACTAATGATAACCATTTCATTGTATTCATTTTATCTAAACGTCCATACCTACAGTCCGCATTTATTGTGAGAAATAACTGTTAAATGAGATTAGATATTATGAACACATGCATTCTGTTTTTGTATTATATTTTGTCCTTGTTAATTATTCTTAAACATATATAACTAGGTAAATCCCAATTAATTATCTTTGTGTAAGCGTGGGCTGTAATTAAAATAAAAGCAGTTCAATTGTATTTAAATATAATGTATACAAGCAACTAAGTTCATCTCATGTAATATAATTATGATCCTGGATTGAAGTTTTATGCTTTGAAGAGATGAAACTTATTTGTGCTGTTAAAATAACATTAATATGGTAGATCACAGTGGTGCGCGGACGCACCTGTCTCCACGCTTCGACGCACGCTTACTCACGCGGAACTCAAACATCTCTGGACGACCGATGACCTGAGTGACGCACGTAAACTTATATGTTTAGTGTATTTGTTATAACTCTAAGTAATTCCGCTAAGTGGTTTGAATACTTCAATTTTAACATATTTTTCATTTAATTTGTTTTATTAAAATCTAAATATTAATAATATAAAAATAATTGCTCTCAACACTTTACATTTGAATCGAACAAAAATGTTATAGTTATATTTTATACTATTTTATCGAATGTGTACTTAAACAAATACAACAACAAAACTCCAATTTGGATCATATCTGTTCAAGGTATATTTCATTGATAATTCATTTTAAAATTGATGTCAAAAAGTTTTGTATATTTATATGTCACATTACGGCTGAATAACGACCTTCTTATATTTACCTTTATTTATTTATATGGCTTCCTAAAATTAAACAAAAATACATTCTATATTTTTTCTTTATTTTAATAATTACGTCATTTGCTTACTTGCGTTACTTTTTTATTTGCGCTATTAGACACTGGTAATGTAAGAAATCTGCGCATATGCACCGCCAATTATGGGATCTAAGATGTTATGCCCATGTGTGCCTGTAATGAGATATTGTTATTTTTTAGTAGAGTGGTTGGTAATTGGTTTTGCATCCAACTGCACGAAACTGGTAGATATTATCTTTAACAATATCACTGTGCTCAAACTGAACTTTTTTATGAAATTGATAACTGTAATACTGTTATAAGTTTTTCAAAAGTGTTTAAGTATGTTCAAAATTTATTAAGATAATGTCGTGGACACATGCGAGTCTTGAATAAGACAAGACAAGTATACTTTCTTAAAATACTTCCAAACTCGTTCGCCCAGCTGCTGTCTTGGTTACGTTATAGAAAACAAGGTGAATGAATTATGCTGCCCATACTTGTGGCAATGATCTCGGTTTGTTTTGAATTTGTTGTAAGCCAATGTACGCAACCATGGCATTCAAAGATGCAACCTATTTATACACTTTTAACTCAAATGGTAAATAGTTTACGTCTACAATACAGATATTAGAATATTATTAGAATTTAACATATAATTAAAATGAGCAAAAATATAATCAATAATTATATTCTTCAACGGTTATTATTGATCGTAATATGTGTAAATAAAATTTTATTAAGATTGAATAGTAATTCTCATTTTGAAAGTAATTATGAAGCTTTGATGATCTGTTGTAAATAGTAAAATTCAATTTATTTGTGTGTATGTTAAAACAGTTTCATATTACCAGAAGAGGCCTAAACAGATTCACATTAAGACTTGTAATCTTTCTTGCGCCAAGCATAGCAAATCGATCGATGGCCCTACCGAAGAGTTCAACGCGTGGCCTTTTGATCTAATGTTTTTATTAGATACTAGTATCTGGCCCTGATTTTTCTCGCTTGATCTTATAAAATACGACTTGCTTTCGACATTGAAACAAAAATATTTTCATTTGAAAAACTGATAAACCTTTATAATACTAATATTTTCTATATTATATATCACATTATTTATTAAACATGAGAATATTTTCAAAATCAGCTTTCTTTGTTAACAAATTATTAGTATTCTACCATTATTTACAATCAACTTCAATTGTCAGTCCTGTACGTACGTAATTATCTTAGACAATATTACCCTACCTTTTATACAGTGTTTTATGCAATACTATTGAAATTTGATTAAAAAATATTATCTTTTTTTCATAAAAAAATGACTACTACTGTATTCGTAAAGGGGCACAGATTTAAATAAAGATAAGTGGAATACTTCTTTAACAAAAGAGCCTAATTCTAGCGTATTTGTTTCCAAGAGCCGTCCCATTCCTTTTAAAGCTTATCTTAGAAACCGTTTCTCGTATAATAGAAGGCGGTATTATGTGTAAGATTACGACTACCAACAGTACTAGAAAGATTGCTACGTCACTTTCAGTAGTGACACGTAACATGGGTGCTATCAGCATTTTTATATTGTTATTTAATGCCATCAAGTTATACAATTTAATTAAATTTAATTTAAAGTTAGATTTTAAGCGAGAGAAGACTTAAATACTAATAACATTTTACAACATTAAAATGGCCTTCATTAAATTGCTTTTCCAATAGCTTTCGAAAGTCATAAACATTGGTTTTCAAGTGGTTTTTACCGCTACACCTAATTAACAATCAACGACTTGTAATGGGAATGTGTGGTTATGAATTTGTAACTGTTGTACCTTGGCACATTATGACGGCAGAAAACCAGTCTAGGTTTTGTGTAATACTAACAACTCAGCTGCATTGGAAAATCCTTCGCTGTAAATAACGCAATTAAAATTAAATTGAAAAGATAAAGATAAAATAAGTGAATGATAAAACATAACACTGAATGGACGCAAATTGTATATCATGAAAGTGCGTTTATCTAAATGAACAAGCAAATAATGGCAGTAAAACTCGTATGTCATTGAATTATGTTGAGTCGATTGATAACTTTCTTAAAACGATTACAGTATTGCATCACAAGTTGATGTTGCGAGCGAAGGTGCGGCGCCTCGCGACTGGCGACGGCACACGGAGCCAAGATTCGGTGGCAACGCTCACCCAGGAATTCATTTAGCTTCGATAAATGTCCGGTTTCAGTCTGGCACGAAGAGCGTTCGTTGCATTTAGTATTTATTCATGTATCGGCCGCGCGCAGGTTCTATGCGCGGGGTGGGCGCGGGACGTGCGGCTCCGGGGGGTATACTTACTACGTGATTAATCCGCGCCCCCCGTCCCGCGCGTGAGTCGCTCCCCCGGGCCCCCCTCGCGTGGGTCGGGCCGGGCGCGCCGTACTCGCACCGGGTTTCCTCGTCCCCGCGCCTCACGGCCACTCACTACGCACGGGGCTCCGCGTAGTGCCGCCGCCAGTCGCGCTGCGACCCGCACCGACGTCGCATCTTTTTCGCGTTTCGCTCGTGACGACGATCTTATGATATCATTCATGCTAATCTCCGCCCGTTGATTTTCCTGCCGAGTGACCGCAGTGAGACAGACGCGATATCGCGAGTGCTGAATATTAGTGGACGTCTCAGCCGTGTATTTTTCCATCGGAATACGAGCGTACTTACAAAACCAGTTCAGAGAGGAGGACGGCGCCTTCGGATGAGATCTCCGACCGAGAATCGTCGTGACTCGCGGCCTGAGATGCTGCGCCCGTGACCGTCTTGCGACAGTGCCACGAAACGTAAGGATCTACTCGTTCAGTCGGTCGGTTCACGCTATTATGTCCCGTCGCCTTCCTATTTGCATGGCGCATAACGAGTGGATTTTATTTTCGTCTAGCGAGCGATGTGTGTGTGAGGCGAGATTGTGTGAGCCGGTAAGCATCGAGTGTGTGTGGCGGGCCACGGGCCGCGTGTGTGCGCCGCGTTCCGCGTCCAGCGAGACGGCTGTCGGCGGTGTTGGCTACTCCCTGCTGGCCTGCTTTATTTAGGTTGTTTCTGAGCGTGTCGACAACACTCCTCCTTACCCGCCCGCCGCCGCTCTGTAATTTCGTGTCTGCTACCTGCCTGCCGAGACAGGCCGTCTTAATACCTAGTAACAATTAAAAAGTATTTTTAATTGCATTTGTTATCGGTTTCTATTTGGCACATTATTATCAGATAAATTATTATAATATACATTTTGAACGTGTTCTCTTAAATCTTTCGTTTAAAAATTATATTTATTTTCGTTTGACTCGTCCTTGCGTGGTCGATGTCGATGACTTTACCTTAACCTGGTAGTTAGCGACATACGTGCTATTAACAAACATGTTTAAATGATTGTAACCTTCAGAAAATCTTTAAAGAGTTATCTCCTTAAGAAACATTAAGCGCTTTCCTGACCTTCTATTAACAAAAACAATTGAATAAAAAGTATTTACCTTGCTTATTTACTAAAAAAATCTTTGGAACACCTGTATTCTCTTTCATATCAAAAGAATCTACTACATAAAAATGTAACAAATTATTGGAATATTTGATAACTTAAACAAGAAATAATAGATAAAGTATGAACAAACATAAAACTGACAACCAAATATTGCTACAACTAATTTCATTAGAGCAACATCCTTTAAATCTGTCAATTACTGCGAAGCCTCGACTAATTAATTAAGACATCACTCGCGCTTATCGTTTACTACAAACATTGTTTCCAATATTAATTAATTGGTTAAAATTAGAACAAGGAGGAAAAGTACGCGGTCACAGCCGGTGGTACCCGGCGCTGATAAACTTTGACCCAACTTACACAAGAAAGGGTTAATATAACATCTATACCGGTAATACGAATAAAATACATTACCACAACTTTTTAATACATATATTATGTTTTTTACACATTCTACTTCTATATATATATATAAGCGAAATACACTCATCACGAGATCTCCTAAACTATCCGCCCAATTTACTTGAAATTTATCACAATTACTCATTCCCCGATGTAGTCCCTGACTAAGAACGGTTTAACGCAAATACATAAATACATTTTTCTTCTTACCCGTGCGAAGCCGGTACGATTAGTTAATAATATATATATGCATTGAATTTACATTAAGACCTTAAATATATAATAAACATTGACATCAAGTGTAATAAACATATGCATACTACAATTATAACATTTGTATCAGTAAATCATTATCATTTTAAAAGACACGCATCTTTGTAAGCTAGGGTTCCTAGAACGAGGCGTTTCGAATTATTATATCTTTAGAAACGGAACTAATTATGATGCATACAATATTTACAATATTTATATTGCACAAGTATTTATACACACTCGATAAAAATACATATACCACAAAGTAAATTAAATACAATAATTACATTTATAGGAATGTATATAGGAATCATGCTAAAAATCTGTAATTAAGAAAGTGTTATATTTATGTTACATGCCAAATACAAGAAAACGTGCATCCTGCGTTACGTAACGACCTATTAATATATGTGACCTTCGATAAAGGAAATCACTCGTACAAGAATTGTTTGCACATAATATATTTATGAATGATATGTCATTTATCTATAATTCCATATGCGAATTATGCTTAGTACAATAATGTTATTAAACTCTTATTATTATGAAACGTTTATCGAAAAACGCCCTTTTTGATTGAATACAGAATAAAAAATTATATAGGGAAATTAGCATCTGGCTAACAGTGCTCGGTGGAATACAGTAAAATGAGATTTATTATAATTTGTGGTGCTAAGTCATAACTAACTTTACTCTGCTATGAATGTACTAAAACGAACGATAATATATTACACTTACATCAAAATTATGTGCACTTTTAAATACGAAATTAAATTATAAAGTAATTGGTAGAGTAACAATTTTTGTGTTCGATTATATTGATACATGCGTTATATAATAAATGGCTCTAGACATTTTGTATTCACGTTTCTAACATCAATTACAGATAATATGTTCTTTAGATATCAACCATTGACGTAGACAAAGCTAACTTTTATTCGACTTTAAATGTATAAACAAACTCAGCGCTTTCAAGCAATTGAGGCTGTTTACAGTAATAAAACAATGGTTGAGAATTATGCTAACTTGTTTCTTCACCAAAAGCAACAAAAACCACTTACGTTATGTTCAAACAATATTTTTAAACGTTTAAACGGATCTAAGCATCATAAAGTATTATTATATTTTAGAAAAGTTGTATATTTCTCTATTTTATTTTTTTATATATAGAATGTACAAATTTATTTAAAACCTCGTCAAATATTGCAATACAGAAAGATTTTTAGAGCTCTCTTTTACTGCATTTAAAGCTGTTTTTCAATCTTTCATTAACATTTTTAATTTAAGGAACTATGTCAACTATTCTAAGTGTCTTGTAGGTGTCTTGCACTGTTTATTAGTAATGTTTCCAGCGATTAACGTTTAGCGTCACCTAAACTATCTTTATACTGCAGTTTAATTTAATTAAAACTTTAAGCAAATCTAAAAGAAGAAGCTGTTCTATCTCACTGTATACTATTATAAATAGTAGTAGTAACAGTAACAGCCTGTTAATGTCCCACTGCTGGGCTAAGGCCTCCTCTCCCTTTTGAGGAGAAGGTTTGGAGCTTATTCCACCACGCTGCTCCAATGCGGGTTGGTAGAATACACATGTGGCAGGATTTCAATGAAATTAGACACATGCAGGTTTCCTCACAATGTTTTCCTTCACCGTCAAGCACGAGATGAATTATAAACACAAATTAAGCACATGAAAATTCAGTAGTGCTTGCCCGGGTTTGAACCCACGATCATCGGTTAAGATTCACGCGTTCGAACCACTGGGCCATCTCGGCTTTTAAATATATAAATAGTAGTGTGTTGCTATAATTTATATATTAATAATTCTTTGTTTAAAGCACCAATAATATGAATAATCTGTTTCGAAACCATATATCGATTTATTTTAATCGTAAAGTACCAAATTTGGATAAAAAAAACAAATAGTTAAAATCATATGTAAAAACAAATAGTTAAAATCATATGTATATATAAATAGACTGCAAATTCACTCTGCGTTAGTAATTAATACAACACGCTATTGTTAATAACAAACAATTATGTTCAGTCGTATCAGAGCTAATTACTAGGAATATTATGTTAACCAATCAAATGCTACGAATACGTTGAACCATTAGCCTCGTAAAGATATCTAAAGAATAAACAGTTTGTACAAAAGAAAAATATACATGTCACTATTAATTACAGCCAGGTTCAAACTAACAGTACAACGTCATTCTAAAACACTTAGTAAATATATATATATATACTTATTATACTTGTATATCTAGTAGTATATATATTATTCAAGTTTGACATATTACTTATTGAGTTCGGTGACATTGTTTTATTCGAATCCCAAATAATTATGTTTTTAAATTAGTTGCATAATAAAACCAAAAAAGTAATATATTTTGAAATCCTACGATTGTAATCTGTAAGGAATATATTATAGCGAATCTCTATGTACAAATTGCATCATAAATTTTCTGGTATAAATAAATTATATATTACTATTGTAAATATGTTTTGTATTTTCAATATCAAACATCTTATCATCAAAACAATTATTATTGTAATACTAGTAAATTCGTAAAATAATTATTGTAATATAATATGCTTCTTATAATTAACAAATCAACATTCACATCACAGATCAAATGCTTATATCAAAGGTTTCTATAATCCAAAGCACATGATACCTTATAAAATAAACGACCAACTGTCAGATAACATGCGGCGGTTGCAAAGAAAACAAAGAGCTATCATCGTCTGTTTCGCCGATAGCACACATATGCATATACAGCAGTAACCCACACACACGCATACATATGCACAGGCGTGTGTCGACTATTATCAAGGAGCGAGCTACCGCCTACGTAGCGATATCTTCGCTATCAACTGTATTAACCTCGATAACTCGCATACCTGCACTTTTAAACGCGTGTGTTATTAAACACACATGAATGAATGATACTTGTCAATCGTTAGAGTTCGACAACCATTAGCCTAAATGTCTGGGATGTTTAAAAAATGAATATCGCTTTAAGTTTTTCTTATTTATACAAAATAAATTAGAACATTTCATATGTACAATTTATTGTATACATGAAAAACATGTAACAAGCTAAACTCACACAACATCATGGCCTAAATTTCAATAAGTAATCTATTAAATAATTATGTAACATACATAAAAGCTTTTTATTATAAGAAAATAACACAAAAAATCTCTTACGATCTTAAATTAATTAAAATTAAAAGATCTGTGAACTGTGAGACAAAGGGAATGAAAGATGATCGCGCAGTCGTGCAAGTTCATATTGAAAAGAATAATATTCACACGACCGAAAGAACGGTATCTTATTTCAATGTGTCAACATTGAAAGTAGCGACGGTGCCACTGTTTCATATTACAGTATATTTTGCACGTTGTTATCGTTTTCACCACATTTCAATACCTAACGTAGATATAAGAACGTATGGAAAATACGTGTCAAATAAATATTCGGCTCAGATGTATCTATGTTTGATTTATAAATGTTTTTTATTTCAGGTGTAATATATAATTTATTAACAATATTTGCAATTAGCAATAAAGATTTACAGTGTAAGCTGTTTATTGTGAAACCTATAAGAGTGCGATGTTCATTTTATGATCAATCTGTATAAATTAAGAAAAACAAAATGCTTATAATGAAGTATATTTACATAACTATGATGTAGAATGTATAGGAGTCGCTATTTTCGTTAATGATTAAAAATGAATGAATTAAAATGAAAAGGACGCCTTTAAGGCGATTGAGGGATTTGTACGTAAATGATTAAATTGTTTATATTGAGGATAAATTTTAAATATCCTTAGTTGCAGTTCACGCTCAACTATTGCATTTTAGAAAATGTTTCCGATTTTAATCCTCATATAATTTCTGCGAAACAAACAATAGTTACAACGCAAGGCAATTTGCATTTAAATATATTCAACACAACACATTGTTGTATTGGACACAATAAAATTAGTGGCGCGATGTTTATCAACTCGGCCCTTAGGCGCATGTTGTTTGTGTGCCTTTACCTCTTGTATATTTTGTTGATAAACAAACATGCAACCTCAGTATCTGCTTAGCGACAAAATGTATAGCAATGTTCATTGAAACGTGTTATATTTATTGGGGTAATTCTAGAAATCAACTTCTCTAAATAAATTTTAGTTACGGATATCGGTTTACAGGCATACGCGCATATCATAAAGTTAAATGTTAGTTTGTGAGATCTTAATCTTGCAATTTAAAATGAAACCAGTTCCACTCAACAGATTGAGCTGTAAATTAGGCAGGCCACGTATACACTTAATACACATATTATAATGCTCATTAATTTTAGCACATGGATTAAATTTAATTAGAACATATTTTGTCTGAATACGAACGAAACCAAAAAAAATATTATTATATTTGCAATATAGTCAAGGTAAGAAATAAGCAAATATTCGCAAACGCGAATTTAAAACAAAGCTATTTTTATAAATTTATAATATTTTGTTCTTTATTTAAAATATTATGTTTATTGCATCGCCTCAGTGTTTAGTTACCTACGTACTTAATTATTTCGCATATCTTACAATTTAAGCAATCCATTGTAACTTAATAAAATTATACATACCGACAGTATATATAATAACTTATATTTAAGGGTTGACAGAGCATGCCAGATGGTCCGTCTGCTCCTTATCCACAAATACATATGTGTATTGAAATACATTCGAAGCACTTATAATAAACTCTACTATCGTCCGCAATATCTCTGTTCCTACAGTAATCTTCCGACTGTTTAATTTTAAATAGTAAAAAAAATCATCGATCATCATAATGCATTGATCGCGGTGGAAGAGGAATACTTAGATTAGGTAACCAGTTACATTCACGAGTCTAATCAATGGGCAGTTGGTTGCGTCACCACTTTCGCGGCTCGTAGTAGTTTGCGAAATACACGACTTATGCAAGAACACGATACGTAGATTCATTGGTCAACTTATAGATAAAATTAGCATCTATGCTGTTAGGCAGTACAACTTTTACCAAAGCCTCTCGTTCTAAGTCAAATAATTTTATCGTTGAGCATTTATATGATTACTTACACTAATATAAAAAAAACTTCAAAATCAATATGAATGATCAAATGAATAATTTAATTTGTGTAGCAGTCATTATCATACTGCGTTATTTCATTCTAAAAACAAAACTGTTTATATTTCATCACTTTTTAAAGACGGATATAGATTTATCGAGATATTTTTTTTCAATTGAAATAAATTTGCTTTGAAAATAATGAAATATGTGTTAATTAGCTATAAATAGAAATATTATAATAATTTCGTTTACTTAAACAAAAACAAACAATTGTCAATTCTAAATATTCATTGTTCTTATAATAAAAAAAATATTTAAATTTTTGGTCGTGACCTTTTAAGTTGTGTTTTGTTTTTACTGACTTCCTAATCCCATTTGTAATTATAATATCAGATTTGATAGACGTGTGAGTGACATATAGCTTCGCAAGTTATCTCGAGAGAGAAAAATATAAATGTAATTTCAGCGTACCAAAATCGTTGTGTTTAAATGTTTAACGTATTTAGATCTTATTCGTTATTCCCACTTAATGCTTAGAATTCAGTTTTGGTTTATTTAACAGAAAAAGTCCTTAAAATTTTTTAAATCATTTATAAATTTTAAAATTTTAAAAATACCCTTATCTTAGTTACCTTACTATATATCAAAACATCAAAATAGAAAGTTTACCCGTTTTAGCGCAATCACTCGAGTATTATAATATGTTTTACGCAATAAAAATATAATTAACATGATAGCTTTATTAAATATGCATAAAATGCAAAATGATTTTTTTTTCCTTTTTGTTGTATCATTACTGAATTCATAGATAGATAATTTTTAGCACAATAGTAAAACACGATTATTTATTAAAGTATTACGACAGTCTGATATAAAATTATATATTTTGAACTTAAAATGGTCGATGAATTTGCCAAGTAGTACGTGAGCCTTCGTAATAATATCATTCATTTAGCTGTAAAAATCGATACATTCGCCAATCATTGGCATTGTTGTTCATCGTTCACGGTTAGTTAGCGCGATGTGGCGATAGGCGCGGCCTTGCGGGGTGCACGTGTAGCTGACGTCACGCACGCACCTCGTTCAAGTTCAATGTTGACTATTAATTCCATCATGGCTTTCAAACTATGATAAATTCAGGCCTTTAGCGTCCTTGCTGTGCTACTTCTACTGTGATAATTGATTTGGCGTCCCGAGATTTCGCGATATGTTTACTTAGCTTTAATAAAATAAAATGTTACCGACCAGTCTTTAATATAAATTATATTAAACTACAGATACAAGGATTCAATTTAGGAGTATTCTAAGTTAAAATGTAATGAAAGTGTTCTAAGTTTAAATTAAATTACTAATACCTTAAAAATAGTTTTAAGGCTCTACAAATCGATTGGTTGATTTGCCTGTAATGTTTGTGATTTTGTTTATATAGACACTATAAAGTACATATTATTGGAAATATTTTTAAAATCATATTCAACCTTTTTCAGTCTATAGAACGTATAATAAAATATTTCATCCGTATACCACCTAGCTATACAATAATTATAAGAATATAATATAATATTATAATTTGTACATTAATAAGATTAGGTCATACATTTTAAACAAAATCGGATTTAAAAATATCATATTTCTTATTATATTTACATTTCATTCCGGTACGGTTCATAATCGCAAATTGCTAAATAAAAATGAAAGCGTTATCAGTATTGATTGCATTCTATTGGGCAAAATGTTGCAACATTAATTTTATTAATAAGATATCAAAGTACAACTTGCGATGTAACAAAATCTTTTGTTGTTGCATTAAAAAGTTTGATATAATACTGGGGTTCATAAAATACTTGACAAGCATACATTATTAAGACCTTATTAGTAAATGTCAACAATCAATCAATCAACAGCCATTAGTAGTCCACTGCTGAACATAGGCCTCTCCCAAGGTGCGTCAAAGCTATCAGACATCGGTCCACCTGGATGTCAACATTTTCTATCAATTAGAAAATAAAAATAAGGGTTTTCAAGCTTTTAAAATGTGTTATTTTTATAAATGTACAAGAACAATTTTCATTTAAATCATGTAGTGATGTTTATTTAAAATGAGGATGTTGTTTTGTGACATTTTTCCGCGAAATTTCTTTGAAATCTACGTTTGAAAATATAGACTGTTCGCTTTCGTCTTCCCCGCCCATTTACGAATGTTTCCTTGAAACGCGCGTGCGCAATTGTCAACACACGTAATGTAAACCTTTCATTGTCTATTTTGAGATATATAACATGTTAACCTTGAATATACAAAACATTTATATTTTGTGATTGTTTATTAAACTTACCGATAATTTATTATAATTGTTTATTCTTTTTTAATGACTGCTTTATAAATAACAAGCTTTAATATATATATGTATATATATATTCTAACATTGTCGTATGTATTATTAGCCTAGGCCAAAAGTATATAATTGGATAAAATCTTTGTGAGTATTTTTAGTGTAGAAATATAGTTGACATTCAAATCAAAGCAGGTAATTATAAAAATTTCAAGGAGAAGACTAAGCTAATTCCACAATGCTACTCCATTTAACGAAAATATGTGGCTAAATTCAGAACGTCATTCGACACATTCAGGTTACGTCACCACATTTTCCTTTGCCCCCTTTGAGTAGTTAGGAACCGTGTATACAAATGCTAGGCAATGAAATAAATTATAAGTAATGATTTTTTTATATTTAAAAAATAAATAAATCGTTAAACTTGTATTGTAATGTTGCGAATCTGAAATATATCGGTAGTCTATAATTATATAAAATTAGTATTTTTCAAGTCGCTACAATGTTTTGCTACGTGTCTTCTAGTGTAATATAGTTAATACAAATAGTTTAAGGTTATATAATATTAATCAAATTATAAAAGAAAAAAAAATAAGCAGTATCGTTACGAGTATAAACAAAAGAAAATAGTAATTAAAGTGGTAAATAATACGTTGGTAGGTTAAGGTTAATACAAATTTTGGCATCTGGATAGATGTTTTACCAATTTTATTATTTTGCAACTCTATATGTATTTAGGTCGGACGAATGTCTGTGTACGTGCCGATAAGAGACGACCGAAGTTTATCGTTTTCATTATGTTATTACAATATCTCGTTTTATCTAAGAAAATTAAATTCTAAATTGTAAGAATATTAATAAAATATGAAATAATTGCAAAAGTTAACGTGATTATTTTGAAAAAAATATATTATTACATGCGAAGAAAGTTAAGATAAATATTACGATTTTGTGTTGAATATTAGAATCAAATACTCATCTCTCACATTTAACTCTATTTTATATATTTGTATAGTATAATACTTAAGATAAAAGATTACATATATATAATTAAACAATAACAATGTAGTTACGTGATGGTTATTTTAAACTGGTTACACTAAATGTTCTTGAATCTGGAAATTACTATTTTTATCTATTTATAAACTAAAGGAGCTGCTATTATTTTAAAACAAATTACAACATATTCATGGCACACAGGTAATTTTATTTAAATTCAGATACGATGTTTAATGTTGCTTTAGATGAATAGTAAAAGTTCTTATTTCAAAATATATATTTTTTCTACCCAATTGAGCTTTAAGCTAAACAGTGTTAAGAGTTTGATACAAGTCATGGGTTCACAAACCTCTTGATGCTCCGAAGCTCTTGATGCTTACAATGTATATTAGGTACATGTATTTTTAAAAACAGAATCTTATCATTTCAGTCAAAAACGAATTATCTAATTTTAAATAAAACCTATCTAATCCTCTTAGTACAGATATAGTAATTCGATAAAACAGTTTTGTTATGCAGCTATGACACCGTTGTGCGTAATTTTATTTTATCTATCCTGTGAAGATAATATCGGATGATATTGCTATTTTTTTCCGTTTGATATGGGCTACATGAAGTCTGATTCAGACAAAATATTAGATAAATTATAAATATAGCATTCTCGAACGCACACACGCAAAAATCCTATATTACGACAGCTACACACATGCGTCGAACAGTAGCGACAATAAAAACAAACACTTGTGGATCTGGCTGTTGAATTGCGTATGTGTAATTGATATTATTAATGTAATTGGCTTTAAAGCGAAGTTGATTACTTTTATATTATTATATAACATGCATTGCAAAATAATATTCTTAAGCAAAATGTTCACTAGAAATTGATAATATTTGTGACGTTATTTCTCTATAGTTTCACAAATGGCAATAATATCTTATCTGTTTTTATCTTGATTTCTTTAAGTAAAGCGAAATGTTAGCACTTAACTCGATTGACGTCATTCGATTTGTGATAGAAAATTGTTAATTGTCAGATTTAGATAACATTTAGATTACAACGCTGTTTATTCTTTATATAATATAGAAAGAAAAAGGTAGACATTATTTAAAAAGAAAGAAAACTTTTTACTCCGTTTCCGACTTTTATTTAGAGATATTTTCTAAATATACAGATAAAAAATAATTTGTTATAAGTAGTATCGCATTGGCGATCTATCAACCAAAATTTATAAATAGTTAATACGGTTAGGTACTTCACAGATCACAGCCTTTCATTTTATGCGATGTTTTAAAAATAAGATTTAGATAAAAATATATCGCAATTGTCTTCATATAGTTTAATCGTTATCCAGTACATATATTAAAAACTACAATTTTATTATGTCTGTCTGATGATAACATATTTAAGGTATTATTTGCTCATAGAAGTAATAACAGTTATATATACGAACAATTTAATTATAGAACAATAAGAATAGAGAGACGTTAAAATGATGTATAAATTTGTGTTTATAATTCATCTCGTGCTTGATGATGAAGGAAAACATTGTGAGGAAACCTGCATGTGTCTAATTTCATTGAAATTCTGCCACACGTGTATTCTACCAACCCGCATTGGAGCAACGTGTTATAAGTTCCAAACCTTCTCCTCAAAAGGGAATGTTTTAGCCCAGCAGTGGGACATTAACTGGCTGTTACTGTCCCACTGCTGGGACTGCAAAAATGATCAACATAGATAATTTACACGTTCAATAAATAATCATCTATACATAATTATATATTTAAGTTTATTTTAATAACACTTATCTCTTGGCTACACGTGTCAATCGAAATAAACAATCTTCATTTATTTTGTTGCTGATAAAAATATTTGTTTTCATGTGAATATAACTCGTTACGGATTTATTTGTTATTTCAGAAACAGCTGCGCTACGTGACACGTTACATCATTAGTACAATCTATGTTTTTATTCGGTATCCATGTTTATGCTCCGGAGACATTGCGACCTTTAGATTATCGCTTTCTGCTAAAACACGGAATCACTTCGTTACATTTGACGTTTAATGTATTTAAATACGCTGTCGTTACCTTATTCAATCTATGTTACTTTGTTTCGTTTGTAGTTTTAATTATTAGAAGAAAATAAGATTTTTAGAACAACTGCAGATAAATGCGGATCAATATAATTGTATTTTAATATTAGACCTAGTTTGTTGTTGGTTTAATTATAACTAATACTTCGTTGAAACGTTACGGTAGTTTCCACTGCACGGAATGCCAATGTTAGAAACTAGTATGGAGTCGGCACTTGAGCTCCTTAGCATACAATCGATGGTAAATCCTGCAGGTGGCTTAGTCACGCGGCCGCTCAGATCAGCGCTTAGTATTCAACGGACGCGAGATTCGCCTACGCATGTTACCACCACGAACGGAATCACAATAGTGAAACAATAACTGTTCACACGAGGTCAGCATCGTAGTGTTTGCAAATAATACAAAAAAGGACATGAGAGTTGTTAGCTGTCATATATAGATGGCTAATATTACGTGGGTCTTGCCAACGCGTACCCGAGCCTTGTGTGAGCAACCTTCAACATTCCGAGGACACTTTAATAGAAAAGAAATAAAAGCATAATAATGTTGCATCGTTGGCACGCCAAGGGAAAGCTCTTGGCGTCGTCTCATGTCTATTGACGCGGACGATTGATCAATCTTACTATTTTTGTTTGGACAGCTCTTTAACTAGAAAGCTTGGCAAGACTTGGCTTCTTACGTTACGTTGCTATTGTAATTAGGAAAATACATATTAATATTGCAAATAAAATTCGAACTTTACAGCGAGTTGAGTTGAAAAATATTTATCTGGTTAATAGACATTGTTCTTTGATTTCTACTTTACGTAGTTGTATCAATTATTTTTGGCCCTGTCCTTTTTCACTCGGGGAGCTAAAATTGTAAACATGCGAGCCGTATAACATTTTCATGGTTCGTCTGCTCAATTTTAACGGTTATGTTACATATATGGGTCAATGAAAATTTAATTTTCGTCGCCATATTTCGTCGAAGTACGCCCTAGAGGGCGGCTGTATACAGATCGAGTTCCATACGTATGAAATAGATAAAGCAAAATTCTGAACATATTTCTGTTTTAAGTAATTAAATTTGGGTATCCATATCTGCATTCCACAAATAGCAAGTGCATCAGCTTGCGACCCAATTGCTGAACTGAAATACATAACTCGCTTAATGGAAAAGGTGATATTAAAAAGCATCCGACCTGATTTCTGTGTGAAAGCATAGACAGTCTATCCGTGTGCCTAATCTAGAAATGTTCGAAAATAGCGTGCTTTGAGCGGGGGTGAATGTAGGCGGGCTCTGACAGCCGACTACCAGACACATTTTACCTAAACAATTAGTTTTGTTTTAATTTTATTTTAAAGCTTATTCCTAAATTGTATTTATGAATTCTTTTTTAAGATATACAGCGTATACACTAATAGCTTTTTCGACATGTCAGACGATGTAAAGTTACGTATATTATGTAATTGGACTTTTCCAAAACAATCGTACATTAAAGCACGTTTCTATGACCCAATAATAATTTCCCATTTAGGTATGATAAACATCTTTGATACGACACACACACAGTGTTCATATTATTATTCTGACAATATAATCGATTGCAATAGAATAATCCTCTGATTATGAGCATTTACCTAGACCATCATTATTTGTAAGTGCAAAATTATTTAAAAAATACTGATTTCATTGCAATTTACTTGATTTCGAATAAAATTAGCTAATAGCTCGTCAACGGTCATTGCCCTCCTTAATTAATGTTAATACAGCAGCAATTCGATTAAAATTGGTTGTTTCGAATTTCAAATCGGGCGTGAAATTTGCCAGAATTTACTTTCTTCCCGAACAAACATAGTTTTTCGTGTTTATAACTCGTTAAATTGTCGACACTGTAAATTTTCGTGTCTATTAGGCGAGTTAGAAGCTATATATTAACCGATTTCTCTGCTCTGATGGCGCCTATTAGCAATGATAGTTCACACGTTGTGTATCGTACGATGCGCGTGGGCGCTCGGCCATCCGCGGCTCAGTGTAATGGTGGGCATGTAAACACACTTGTGTCGATGTCGGCGTGGCAGCGGGTGACGCGACGTATGGTGCTCGTGTAGGCGGGGTTGTTTGCCTCGGCTCTCCTCTTGCGTGATCCACTCAATAATACTGTTGTTAGTATTCGAATAAACCGTTTGAGCACACAAGTAGCAGCTCAAGGAGAAGTATAATTGTTCATATCGCTTCACCGAAATCTGTTACGTGAAAGCAACGCAGCCTGTAATTTTTTGCCTTCTGTGAAGCCAGCTTATTTATACAACAAGTATAAAATTGTTATAAATAAATATAGGTAATTGTAATCGACATTATTGCAATACAATTAAGACGTCAATCGTGTTTTTACTGCAAACGAGTAAGTCCGTACCCCACGTTGGCAACTAGAGTTTACGTAATTGGCGTCGCGTGACTTGAACGACGTTCATTCAGCCGCGCTACCCTAGCTTAAACTCGCAATGTTGTATACCGAATAACAGATACATCTACACACTTTTTGTATTCGAAAATCTTAGAATATTAACTATATTCAAAGATTTTTGTTATTTCTTTAATATAGAACAAGGTCATTACATTTTTATTTTATTATATTTTATCAGACAAAAAGGCCATTTATTCAATACACTCTGTTTCATACTTATTACATTTTTTATCATTGCTACTGATGTAAATAA
Source organism: Nymphalis io (assembly GCF_905147045.1). Lineage (NCBI taxonomy): Eukaryota > Metazoa > Arthropoda > Insecta > Lepidoptera > Nymphalidae > Nymphalis > Nymphalis io. Next base: position 8,148,653 of record NC_065903.1, read on the forward strand.
ATATAGTACTAACATTTTGATTTGACTTTGTAACGCGCAACTAAAAAATACATTAGGAGACAAAAAAGATTAAGAAATTAATGTATAGAATTAAATAAAAAATGCTATGACCCCAACATAATCAATGTTCTTAATCTTTTATATGCAATATTCATGTATACTTATATTAAACGCATACATATGATTGTATACCAGTTCAATTAGCCGCGCTCCACGTCATAATAAAGCTATTATAACCTTCTAGGAAATAATATAACTAATGATAACTGAAAAATAAAAATAGTAAGTAAAATGTAATAACAATTATGTTTTAAATTCTTGTACAAGTACATTGTAAACACAATAATTGTTGATCATGTCATTAAAAATTATGCAAAACGTATAGTCAATATTTATTTATGGTAACACCGTTACAATTTCGTTCAATGGATACGTACATGTTTTACATTTGAAACTTAATATAATAAAATATATAATCAATAACAAATTTTAGTACGATGTTAACGTTAACGACAAATTAACTATTTATTTGTCATTGATGATATCAATACGTTAATAACGGGTAAAAAAATACAATACATAATTTTATAGATACCTACGTTTACTCACAAGGCTAATTGGAACGTTCTTTTCGTCAATAAATATATTTTCTTTTTGAAATAAATATCTTAAATACTACAAAAATATATTAAGCAAAAGGCTTTTAGAATTTCAAAGGACATTTGCATACGATAAAGCAAACGTAATTTTAACGTTCACGACAGCTGGATGTAACAGGTGCGAACGACATGTAGTATCGAGCGTAACAACAATTTAATAAACAAACGTACTAACATTTGCGCACATGCCTCTGTCTGCAGGCGATGCCAATATTCGTAAATAGCGTTTTACGTATGCCAAATTAGCGCAATACATCTTTCTGTCCCTGTCATCCTACTTACATACTAGGAAGGCAGTGACGTAGGTCGATGTTGCTATGCGCAAGTGCAAACGACGTTTTATAGTAAACACTCTGCTGAGCATACGCAGTTATAATGTTTTCTTCTTCGTTATATATGTATGCAAGTTATTTAAATCTTATAAACATAATCCTAGTAAATGTCTCAGTATTTGACCAGTGTAATAAAAACCTACCGGGCAATGTCTTCTGAGACTAAAAATAAAGTTTTTTTTGATATTTATAGTAGTTTTTAAGACTTTCAGTTAATGGTTTGTTTATTACGTTCTGACAATAAAATACAATAACTTCTTAGTTGAAGCTTTTAAGGATAGTTACAATTAAAAAAGATTTTCGACATTAAATGATGACATACTTTGACCATTTATATCAAAATTCCGAATTTATGACAGTTTGCATTAAGACCGTAGCAGCAAGTAAGCAATGATAAGAATGTTTTTGTTGTGATTATAATCAACATATGATAATTATTAAACTTTCCATTTTGTTTCCGCCTCGTTCTTTCATTTCTATGTTACAATTTGTGTGTTTTGTCATCATTTATACAATGACAAAATACACTGGGTATATTGACATCGCATCATCAAGGAAAATATTTAACAGGAAGGTAATTGAAAATGATTTATGGCTTAAGTCAAAGAACAATAAGTATGTTTATAGTATAGCACCGATAGTATAAGCTGACGAATAAGCATTCAATTTATAATAAATGGCGTACAATATCGTTAGTTTATTATCTTTTAGGTTAGGTTTATTATAATTTCACTGAAGTCATATTGTAGTCAAGACTATTGCCAAATTACGTGCACTTCATTATAAAGTCCACCAAGAAACACACACTAGAGCAACGTGGTAGAAAAAAACTCCAAAATCTGTCCTTAATAACAAAGCTCACCTTTGACATTTATGTGCGGTTACCTACTATTGTAATTATAAAGTCTAGTGAAATGATAATATCACTAAGACAATAACTCTCCAACATAGACATATATATATTTAATGGATCCATTTTATTTAGATGGAATAAGATATAGAAAAAAAAGATATTTAAAATTAATTAATTTTAATAATCCCATTTAAATAATTTTAATTAGGAATATTAAAATTAATTACTAAGTAGGTACATAAAGAAATAACTCTTTAGCATAAAAAATTGCTGTCAAACATGTGACAAGGTACAAATCGCAGTCTAGCTAAAGCCAAGGGGTGTGGAAAGGGTTGGGTGGCATCTCCCGGGGGTAAGACGTGAATGGAGGCCGCAAGGTCACGGACGGCGGAAGTGGGTTACGGGCGGCGTGCGCGCCCTATCGACCGCGCCTTTACATCTACACTGTTATTATTTACCCGTGAGACTTACCAACAATTAGGTACAGCTTACGTTTCGCCAAATCATCCGTTTCAATCATTTCTTGTAATTATTGCTTTCAAATAAGTGAATAAAGTTTGATGCTGTGTTTTCCGTTTGTAAGTGGAAAAACGTTAACCCAGTCAGTCAAAAAAAACTTTTTTAATAACTTGTTGACAACAATGTAATTGAAGTTAATTATGAAATTTTAAGTACATATTCGAATCGCCGCCCATGTCGATTAATTGATAAAATTATTTAAAATACAAGCTCAAATAAAAAAATATCGACCTTAACCTACATTTATCATTTTCAGCAAAACAGCGCGATCGTTACGTCAAAGAATTTAATCTACATTTACAAGTAAAGTTTCGAATATTAAGAAGTGTTGCAACTCATATCGGATGTAATAACGCATAAATTAAGTATTCATTTTGTACAGTGTAATAAATAAAAATAAAAGTTCAATGACACATTCTTTGTAAATTAAAAAATATAGTTTTTTTCAGTAAGAACAATTGTTACTAGAAATCTATAGAATCTAGAATTGGATTAAGTTGAAATTACGAATTGTTACTTCATGCTTGACAAATGTTTGAACGTTATTCCGTCACCACGCAAAGAAGGATGTGCTAAATCATTAGTCGTGTACCTATATATTTATTTATAACTAGTTTTAGGTAGGTAATGCGCTAGTGGCGCCACGTGTAAGTGTTTCGACCAATAATATTATGTTACCATAAGCCATTCATAGCAAGTTTTCCACGCGGGCGGCGAACTCGCGGCCTTGCGCCTACGCCGAGCGATTACAAGCGAGACAGTACGCCGGATGTGAGACTGACAAATTTAGATCGCTCCAAAATTAACCTTTACATAACATAATAAAACTGCTATTCGTTTGCTTGTAATAACAACTTTTGAATTATTTTCAAGCATACCAAAATACATCGCTTTTTATCTGTTTTTCTTTTTCATCTTCGAGGTGCACTTTAAACTCTAACACGATAATATTGATTTATTCATACGTTTGGTATATATGTTTCTTGCAATATGCCTACAAGTACCATCATGTTATATATAACAATAATATCATCAAATAGTAAACGTTGTGATATGTCACAAATCTTTAATAAAAGTTTTCGAGATATTTATTGAGCGGTTTTTATTAACCCCGCTAAACGGATAACAAAAATAAACCGGGAGGCTATACGGTGAGGCAGAACGAATGTGTGGTTAAAACTAACTAATTGGCTTTAATTTTTAACGACTTAGTCACGACTAACGTCTTTGTGACTCATTTTCTCAAGCGAAAGATCACGAGTTATTTCCTTGTTGTCTCAAAACTTTACTATAATTTTATATAATATTGTGTTCGTGCATTTTATATTATATTATAATCGATTTTCTTTGGAATCAAAGCGTTAAATGAACAATAGTAAAACAAATCCGTGGACAGTAAATCAAGCAACCTTATCTCCAATATTGTTAGCCATAACATGAAAAATTTATTTTATTCGTTTAATTTTAATGCCCGATTAATTCTTTTTGCATTAAGATGCAATAACAATAATACAGAGTTGACTCGAAAGTTTTAAATTCCCTTGCAAAATGCGAACTTATGTCATTTTTGTTCGATTTTGAGTACGGATACTTAGAATATCTAACAAGGAAAGTTATTCCATGCCAATGCGTGCAGTAATTCCATGCATTTTACCTGGTGTGTAAGGCTTTGTGTAGCCCTGTCTGGTTAAGTAACACCCACTTACCAGATATTCTGCAGTTAATAAGCAGCAATACTTAGTATTGTAAGAGTAAGTGAGCCAGTGTAACTACAGGCACAAGGGATATAACATTTCCCAAGGTTGGTGGCAACTTTTTTGGCTTGTGTAGAACTTTGTTTTCAAATGTTTATGTATTATATTACGCTGTATGTTTCCCAAAAATAAATAAATAAAGATTACGAAGATCAAAGAAAACTCTATCTAGCTTAAAGAATAAAAGACCACAAGACGTTTCCACGTTATTACTTACAAAATATTTTTTACATATTATGCAAAAGTAATTCTTTCAGTCTGTTTTGCAGCTCACGATTAAAATTAAGGTACCTTTAAACAGATAAATCACAGACATTACAGAAAAATACGGGATCTATGTGAATGAAAAAAATAATGTCATCATTATTTCGATAACTATAAAATAAAATCTTTAAAATTTATTCATAGTAGTACTACATACATACATAGGTACAAAGTATAAAAATCACATTGATGATAAAATACGAATTATTCACTTATTTACACCAGTGACTTATTTATTTTTTTTGAAAGTTTTTAAGGTTTAACAGGAAAGACCACAGCAAGTTGTTTTTATAAACATTTCAACACTCTTTCATACTGAAATAAAAAAAACACAATCTTTTTTTTATATATAGTAGTCACATATATTTTCCCACTACAGATGGAGACTTTGAATAATTAGTAGTAAATAAGTTTAAGGCATGCATTTTTGAGAAATCTATACTAGATAAAAATGAAGCATATCAAATTAAAAATAAAACGACACAACCTAAAAAAACCAACACTGTTAAGCTATTGATATCGGCAGAAAATCGAACGAATGCTTTGATTGATCAATATCTGACATGGTCCAATTTCAGATTATTGACTATTGTTATCATCAATTATTTCCTAAAAAATCTGTCAGTGTAGTAATAATGAAATGAACAAAACTGAGACATTTTTTTACTAATTACAAGGTCAGTGGCGGTTATCACTAGGCGAGTCTAGAAAGGCTTCTTGGGTAACGCTTAGACATCAATTGCCTGAATGAATAGCTCAGCATTTGTCTATTCATTATTAAAAATCAGTCACACTTAATGAATTATCATTCAACGGCTTTAGTAAGGTACTTAAATATTATTTACCTATTTATTATATAAATTAATTTAACACAGGGAAACAGCAACTGTATATAAGGTAAACTAAATATAATTAGCTACCCATCTCAACTTCGTACGGGTAAATTATGTATATATATTTTCATGTTTCTAACTTAGAACAACAAAATATTATTTACAAAGGTAAAATTTCCATAAATACCTACGTCCCAAATTTTAACATTCTAGACTCAGTTTGTATGTGTTTTGATAGTCTGTCAGGATTTTATAAATGTGAGGAACAATTCTGATCAATTTGTTTTAACCAATAGCTATACTTGCTTTACCGAAGCATATATTGTGTAGGTAAACTTGAACATAATTATATACTTTGCGTAAATACATACTATCCATCCCTCCTTTACATATGAGACGTCCGCTAACACAAGAACATTTGTTTGCACAGGTGCAGTGTTCTTTGTTCTTCAAATTATCGCTTCAGACACAGACAGGCACAGGAATGCTGAATGCTGACTGTCAGTCCTAACCATTTTTTTATTCCGCTGCCTTTGTTGATACAATTGATAGATAATGTAATCTAAGTTTATTACACCTCTATTCATATGAGAAACATCCTACTAAAAGGAATTTACAAAACTAAACGTTCCGTATTATATTTATATAACAAAAATATCCTGTTAAATTATGTATTTTATTAAATTATCTTCAAAATTGGAGACATCACTAAATTTGTAATTACGTCACATAAAGAACAAGTTCAGTTAAATATTTATGCTAGCGTTTACAACAATAGGAAATTGGGATTCCTCATCACGTAGCATTCGAACGCTAAGTTACATTATGCACACGAATTAAATCTATTTATAATGTTGACGTCGAACGTTCCACATTCTTATCTCATCAACAAACGCGGCTCACACAAGGATCTTACTTAGATGTTTAATTCTAAAAATTACGTACTGTGTATCGATTTTAATGAAAGCGTAATAAAACAAAAATACATTCAAGTCACATTGTTCTCTATTAAGATATTTTGGTTATCGATTAAGACTAATGTGTTTTTATTATAATTCCAGCTCGTCCAATGATCTCGGCGAGCCTCCCCGGCGAGGCGCTGGTCCAGCTGGGACAGCTGCAGCTGAGCCATCTTTATCCGCCACAAACCATGACGCCGGAGTTCCTAGCACCACCGCCGCGCCCCTATCCCCGGTACGCGCCGCGGCGGCCGCGAGACCCTATGCCTGCGCCACCGGCGCCTGCGCCCTTCGCACCCGTACCCAACGCATACGCGCCTTTTCTCGCGCACCCGGCTTCCTACGCCTCATACCTGTACAGAGCGCGTGCGCCGCAACCTCCGGCATATCCTCTGCGTCCGCGGCCGACCTCCGGCTTCGTGCCACCGTCCCCAGCCCCTCACTCGCCACATTCTCCACCAGTATCGATACCGGCGCCCCAACCTACTTCCAGAGAGGTAATTATTAAATGTTAATTGGTGTTGTTTTTTGGCTAATATATATTAGCAATTATATACAATTATATATTTCATTTTTAGTTAAGTGGTAAAAATTTAAAACAAATTATAATCAATAATAAAATTGATAAATTATTATTTTTACAGTAACATGTAATTAATTATAACATTTCAGGAACCTCCCACATCTCCTGAGCGTGGCGCGCCTGCTCCGTACTTCTGTCGGGGAGCACTAATAAGGCTTGAGGACGGTACGCTGAGGCGCGTTGAGGAAATGCGTACGGAGGATTTTGTGATGAGCGCAGAACGTACTGGTGACCTCGCGCTCACACAGTGTACGCTACTGCGACTAGACGAGCGCGGTGACCGCCTTGCGCTTACCCTTACATATGATAGGAATCGCTCACAGGTAAAGATTTCCATTAAATTATTTAAAGACATGTTTTAAATATAAATTATATAAAAACTCTGTGATGTACACGTGTGTGTAAATGTGCTGGCAGACAGAAATGTAAATTTTTGAAATAATAATAAATAATAATAATATCCTGGGATATTATTTACACACGGCCATCTGATCCCAAACTAAGCAGAGCTTGTACTATGGATACCAGACAACTGATATACTATATATATCATCTTCTCTTTTGTTAATACATACTTATATAGATAATTACACCCAAACTCTGGACAAACAGATATGTTCATGCACACAATTGTCGGTCCTGGGTGGGATTCGAACTCCCAACCTTCGGTGTAAAAGGTAAGTATCTACCTACCACGCCAACCGGCTCGTCAATGTGTAGGTATAATAAAATATACCTACAACTGTTTATATTCTAGCCTAATACTGTTTGTACTCTATTACTTTAGCCAATAATAAAATCCTGCTATTTATTTTCTGTAATAAGCACCTTATTAAATATGACCACCCTTAATTAAAATTTAATCAACAATTTGAATATAAGATATTTTATAAATCTTTACAGGTGGAGCTAGAATCGACAGTAGAACATCCATTCTTCGTTTACGGACGTGGGTGGGCCTCATGTAAACCGGAGCGTACTCTGGCACGATACGGACTGCGAGTACAGAGGTTACAAGTTGGTGATGTGTGTGTGTCTCTAGTTGCACGTAAGCACACAACACCTACAACAACAGTAGGAACGAGTCTCGCAGCAGCACCACCACAAACGCATCCAGAAAACCTCAGTGTGAAAGAGGATGCTCGCAAACGCCGTTGGTCCGCCTCTGACGTCTTGGAAGACGGTCCGCCTTTAAAAAAACGTTGAACGATAATTTACGCCGTCGCTACGAAATAAATTGAATCTAATTCACTGTTCATTTAGACTTAAGGCCTCGCCTTTAAAATCTAAACTGTTTTATATTTAACACGAGGTTCGGGACTGATACCGTAATTGTTAATAGTAATAGCTTTTACCATGCAAATTGATCTATAGGTAGACCATAGATAGATCGCCCCAGCGAGCTAAGTTACATTTGAACGAAACGTTTTAATGACAATGTGAAGTTTCTGCAGCGATCGGCGTTCCACAATTGTACGCTTAATATTCTATTCGGAAACTAGGTGCTTTTTTCTGTCGGGTGCTTCTATACGCATTTGTGTACAATACTGTAAATATATAACTTAGGCCAACATACACAACAAATATAGCGTAATGTCTCAAAGTTATTGAAAACTACGCGAAATGTAACTAGTACCATCCTGTTAGCGAAAAGAAATAACTCGTTAAATATCCTGATATATTATTATATTTTTGAAAAACCTTGAATAAGTATTCGAAATAAAGATTAGTAAAGAAAAGTTCTGCTAATTTAAAATCGTTTAGGATGTTGCCAGTTACAGCGTCTGTAGTTAAATCGTTAACGGTGTATGCTACACTTCTAAAAAGCTCTCGATTATGCTCAATAGGTGCTAATGATTTTGCTACAAGATACCTACATATAAGAGTAGCGGATATATATCCATTTTAAAATGACTTAAATCTATGCAACCAAAGTTATATTATAAAACTTGGATTTAACTTTAAAAAACAGGACAGTTCTGTGGCGATACGATATACATCATTATATACACCTGAGATAGCAAAATCAAACTAAAATATGGTTCTTCTGCGAGGCAACCAATTTACATGAGCACAAAAGAACATAACTAACAAATCTTAATGTAGGTTAGATATTGTGATAACTTATGAGACTTAAAATCTACCGTTACAGCAGTGCATGTTTTAAACAAAAAAGGTACAATGAACGATGGGTCGTTAATAGACGTGATGTGCTTAAATCTTACTCGATTGTAGTTTCGCGGGTTTCCTGGATTTTGTTTAACGAGCAGTCATGTTGGTTTCGTTGTTTCCATGGTTGTGACTGCAGACATATCCGCACGCTGTGTCGTTACCTTTTTATTATCTTGCTCGATAGAGCGGGTATTCATTCAAACAAATGTTAATTTGTTAATTTAGAAGTTAGGTATTTCGACGACTGTAGGTTCTCTGCTGAACTAAATCTTCTGACAAATAATTTGATGTTTAATATGAATGTTGTTAATACCAATTATATATTGTATAAAGAAATATGTCTAATGGTCATGGTTTTTAGATGCCATCTCTATTGGTTTTTGACGTCCATGTGTGAAACACACATAACTTTTCTATGAGAAGATGTATACATAATAAACACACCGTCTGTGATATTTTGTAGTTATTGGTCAGAATAGGTATGAAGTATTGCTTGATTAAAAATATATATGTATTTAGAAATATAAGTGCGTTATTGGTAAGAAAATGTATAGTTATTGTATACTCGAAAGTAATACGCAGATTAACTAAAAAACTTATATAAAACAAGTAGAGTCTGTGATTAAATATACATATATCGTTATAAATATAACGAAAAAAGTATGGCCATATCATTATCAAAATGATTTATATATTAAGTAATCATGGTAAAGTTTTAACAATAATTACTGCAGATTAAGTTTTATTTTGCATTAAATGAAAAATATTACAATTTTTACATACCACATTGATCTTATGTTGGCATATTTAAGGGAATTTAAGTTTACTTGTAGTAATTCTAAATTCTCTTGCAATTAGTTTTATCTTTTGCTTATGCCAATTAGAAATAAATATAAAAGATATGTATATAAAACACCGTAATTTTCAACGACTCGCAAAACCTTCCGTAACTATAAAAAAATCCAGCCAAAAACAGCGTGGAAAAGGATGGTTAGATTTTGAGAAAGTTTCATTGTACCATAAACTATTACGTGCTTGTTAATTGTATGTTGAAGTATATTAACCGACCGTGTTAGCGTATAATGAGCATCGTCGGCGGCGGACGGTGTTGTAAAAAATTAAATTAATAATTTGTTGTATAATATATGTAATTCTAGTTTTATCGTCTTATTATTATTATTATTTGTAATGTAATGAAAGATCTCATTTTATTAATCGGTATTTTCTAACAAGGCGCTTTCATTAGATCATGACTAAGCCTACCTCACAAACTTTAAGACTCGGTGAGCGCTGTGACAAACCGGGACGTCTGATCGACTCCCGCACGAGTGACGTCACGCAAGCCAGTCGCTATCAAGTCTAAGCAAGATCTCAATTTGATGAAAATAAACTTTTAAAAAGACTGGGACGCTTTACTGAATGTTGTGGGATAGTAGTTTCTTCGAAGATATTACTTAAATTATGAAGATAGGAGCATTTATTTTGTAAACGGGCGCGCGACGCTCCGGTTTAGACAGGATGGACAATCGTTTAGTACAAAATTCGTTACAAAAAGTATTATTTCCCAAAATCCAAATTCAAAAGTATTAATTTATTTTTCATTGAGAGGTGCTACGAGGTTATCGAAGTTGTTAAAGCACAATCGCGAATGGTACGAAACTTTTAAGCTAAGTTTTAGCGTTGAATGTAATTAAATAGTTATTGGCACAATCGATGTTCTTCCGCGCCTTTGATTATATTTAGTGCGTCAATTATTTTTAAAGCAGAATTTGTGTGATTCCCTGCAGTTAAAGCGTGGGCACCCATTAATTAAGTCATTCCTTTGCACATATTTATAAAAGTTAGTTGTTTCCTTTGTTTAGACACAAATTATGAAATTTGGTCCAATGTATTTTGCCACTCTTCTTAAGCGGATCCTGTTGTTACTAGGGCGGGAAAACGCTAGGCAGAAGAAGTATTTTGCCACTCTATAAAAAAAATACATTTACTATGAAAGTATTTTTATTATTTTCTTGCATAATTAAGAATATAACATAATGCAAAATATCGAAGTTTATTTGTAACATGTTCCTAATTATTTCCATTTCTTATATATTTGTACAGGAATTTGGATAAAATAACATTTTTTATCATGGATAACTTTTTATATATTTAAAGTCAAAAGTATAAATATAAGTTAGCATTATGTTATATACAATATTCATAGAATTATCCATTTTATAAACGATGATATCCGCGTATTTAATAAAACCTCTACTTCTACACTGGTTGCATTGCATACTTTTGCCTACTTGTAATTTTCAAATCAAAATTGTTGTGTTATAAGAATTTAGGGTGCGTGATTGTTTGAGTGGCTGTTTAATTAGAATATAAATACAATATAATACAGTGAATATTGCAATATATCTAATGTAATTGTTTTCACGTTGCCAATGTTAAGGAACGGCCAGTAATGGTTACAATTGTAATATTACTTTTGCAACACTAATAGAATATATTTTGACACAAATGATTGTGCCATCCTTTACAGTCTTATCAATATTCTATAGATTATCATTGTTTCTGGTAAGATACTGACCAAAGAGGTTAGGCCTCAATATATATTTGATATTATTTCATCTTACCATAAATAATTTTGTGATAACATATTGAGAACAGATTATATAATAAAATATATTTAATTGAATTTACCATCGAATTCGCAACTAAGACCAATCCTTGGACTCTGTTTTCAATATGTATTAAACTAGAGAATGGGAAATGTGTCATTTAAATAATAGATAAATAAATATAAATTGTTATATAATTATATGACAAATATGGCAAATATTATATATATATTTTATTGTATAGCGAAATGAGTACTATTTCAGATTTAATGTAAATGAAAAATGTTATAAACCGAGATATGTTAAAACTAAGTTAACTGTTTGTAAAAAGAAAGAGAGAATATGTATAATTGAATATTTGCTATTACCTTGTTTAATTTATAAACCCTTACATTTCTTATAATAAATAGAATACATAAACATAATTTTCTTATTCAATATTGTGAATATATTGTGTAACGAATCTTTACTAATATTTTCACAGCTAAAATTCAGAAACGATTTTGATGAAATTTAGTCTGAAGGAAAGACATACCTTTTTTACCTAATACTTGCCCCCTTGCTGTAGAACGTGGGTGAAGCCGCGGGCGATGACAATTTTAGTATAATACAAACTAAAAATTATGCTTTATGAACCAGTTTTATAATATAACTACTTGAAATTAAGAAGAGATAATGATTTTGAAATATTTATTTATATAATCACAACATAAAATATCAAGCGTATAAGTTATTTAATATAACTAAAAACATTCATATATCCGACTTAAGATCCAAGATCACTTTTTCACCGGGCTTGAAGGCTGGCATACCAAGGTATGGACATGTTGCACAACGGAAAGCATCCCCTAGATAACACTGAAAAAAAGATATTACATTAAATCAAAATTCAATTCTATAATCATTATATTTCTACAAAGTTAGTTAATTAAGTAATAATACCTACAAAAATAAAAAATATACCGTAACCGTAACAACCTGTGAATGTCCCACTGCTGGGCTAAAGGCCTCCTCTCCTCTTTTTGAGGAGAAGGTTTGGAGCTTATTCCACCACGCTGCTCCAATGCAGGTTGGTAGAATTCACATGTGGCGGAACTTCAGTGAAATTAGACACATGCAGGTTTCCTCACGATGTTTTCCTTCACCGTAAAGCACGAGATGAATTCTAATCACAAATTAAGCACATGAAAATTCAGTGGTGCTTGCCCGGGTTTGAACCCACGATCATCGGTTAAGATTCACGCGTTCTTACCACAGGGCCATCTCGGCTTTTTTAATAAAAAATATATTAATTAGAATTTATCAGGTTGGCTCAATGCACCGAACAATGTTGCTATGAATAAATCTGAGTATATAAAATTGCATTTTATATACTCATAAATAACAGTACATTTAAATATACTATACTCTAGTACATTTTATGATTTTTTTATTATTACTGTTGAACACCACTAACATTTCACCAGATGAAATTTTATTAACCTCTTGTTAATTAATTGCTAACTGGTCTTAGTAGGTACATTAATAACAATTATAAAAGTTTTTGTAGTTTAGAAAATATCAACATTCATATTTACCCCTCAAATTAAGCATAAAGCTTGTTTTTGGAGTGAGAACAATAACAGTCCCAAGAGGTCAGGACTGAATTTGCAACTTACACATTCCTAAACAGCTTTTAAAATGTTGCCCTAAAAAGAATGTGTAATCACAATACCTTTTTAGTTAGAACTATAGAGATAAAGGAAAAAGTGAATATGCTTACACTTCCACATGAGGATTTAGGTGTATCTTTTGTCTCTCCTCGTAACTCTTCAGCTAAGCCACAAGAGCAGTCCGCACATGCCTTCCTTTTCCCGGTTGTAGAGCATACTGTGAAAACAGTACAAATAAACTTAGAAAATGAATGATTCCACAAATTCAAATAGAATAGTTATGTTAACATTGGCACACACATTTGAATTTAAAAAAAAAATGAAAATGTACAATATCAGACATTACATGTATTTTCTATTAATAATATAATGTTTATAAGTTATACCATAACACACAATGAATAGCTTCAAGTTTTGGCATCAAATGAACTGATTACAGATACAAGGTAATTTACACAGATAAGATAGAAACCAACTATTATAGACAAATTCCAAATTTGAATAGCATGAATGTCAATCAATCAAATAAAAACATTCATTCACATCCTGGCATTGTAAATTCACCTTGAGTGATACATCACTTGGAACACAAAACCTCAACATTGTAATACTAAGCTTATTACACTTGGAACACAAAACCTCAAGAAATTCTTATCAAGATAAAATGTTAAGCATAAAAAAATTAAAAGGAAAATCTCTATAATAATGGTGATAATATTAAACATACTATTTTAAGATACCAATGTTGAATAACATCCTTATCTTTTATAACTACTTAAAACAGCAAACATTTTTTTTTTAATAATTTCTATGTTAATTTGAGTATTTTTCATATAAATAGTATTAATTAGAAACATAAAAAAGTAGTCTATTAAATAAAATGCTTGTTTTAAGTGAAATTCAAACAGTATACAAACCTCTTAATGACTGCTGATCAGGACGCTTAAGGTCGTCTTCATCGAGCAACATATCAGAATCAATTATTTCATCATCATTCTTTCCTGTCCATGCTTCCTCTATTGTTTCATCTAATTTCCACACTGCTGGTTTGTTACTGAGTTTAAGTGATGCTTTAGAGCCAACCTACATTAAAAGGAACATTTCAACTTTTATTTTTTAATATAGGATTTACATAGTAAAAAATAGGTTGTTTAATTAAAGTATTTAATATAACATAGCAAAACACTTATGATAATACTTGAGCTGCTTACCTCAAAATTAGGTTTTTCAGCTAAATACTGGTTATCACGCCCTTTTGTAACATTTATAAATCCGTTTAACTTGAGATTTAAAGTGATATCTTTTGTGTCTTTTAAAATAAGTTTTCCACTGGGCTTCAAGAGCTTAATTAATATTGCAAGTAGACTATCATTGTGGTCAACAGAGTGTGGTATTATCCAATTCGATAATATTATATCAAACGAAGAGAACGGTCTAGAAGCTGAAAACATATAAATTACGTTAGAATGATTAAGCAACAATGCATGCTTGGATTCAGAAAGTTTTTAATAACAAAGGTTCCTTACCTTCTGTAATCATAGAAGAATTTTCAAGAACCACAGACGTATTTGCTAAACCTTGAATTTTGTTTACTAATTCGCTTATTTTATTAGGTTCACTGTTACTCCATACGATCAATACATTATCACCACTTTTGATATTATCCATGATGTAAACAGCAACTTTTTAAATAGAAGGAAAACGCGAAAGGGTTTAAATGTATTGCTTTAAATTTTTGAGAGTACGGAGGACGGACAACTCAATCATGAAACAATAATTCGAAAGCGTCTTCGAAGCCCGAATCGACGAATCCGAAATGATTTGTAAATTATGAACTTGCGATATGTGAAGTTTAATTTTGAGAAGTTGACAGTGCCAAGTTGACATTTATTAGTGTTACTGTCTAACATGACAGCTCGGGTTTTTTTTCATTTTTTCCTCTTGGATAAGAAAATCACCATACAGCCTCATCTTTTTGTAAAGCTAAATACACTAATAAAAAATATAAATAGTTTATTAGATGCAATAATTTCAAAAACGTTTTTAATAACAAGTTAATGGTAAAAATAGATTGATGGATAATGCAACATGTTGTGAAAAAAAGTCGGAATTAGTTAAGTATTTTAATAATTAAACAAATAAGACAAAGTAAGCTATAAACTTTGTTTTTATTTGTGAGTTTGTGCGGATAGTAGTTGCATTTGTTTATCTCGGTTATTATTTATTTTATTTATGGGAAAACCCGGGTCAAATTATTACTATCATTCGATGCGCATAGTATCTATTTTACTTATTAGAGTAAATTACCAATATGAGCAGAATATGACCATAATCTAATATTTGTTTATAAAGATACTAAATAAAACTTATGTGAAATACCAAATTATAATCGTTGTTATCAAAGAGTTAAAGTGATTATTCTATTTTCTTCAGAATATCAATTCGGCACCTAAAATTATCCCGTCTCGTAACCGACTAACTGTTCATAAACTTTAAGCAAAATAACATATTTTTAAATTTTATATTAAAATTTAAGTTTAACAATTTTGTGGAGTTGTCGTTGTAATGTGTAGACAAATAGTTAGTTTCTCTGTCTACGTTTTAATGCTACTCTGCCAAAACTATCTCTGAGTAAAAGTGTTCTGTGATTCTGCTACTGTCACTTTAGTTAACTAAATGTTAATAATAAGCAGCTGATTTTGTTATGGAAATCATAAATAAAATAAGAAAATCTAATTTGAGATGATCTTAGTATTCGCAATAACATAGTACATTACTTTCATAATGTTACAAGAAGCATTTATGGCTGGTATATGGTCATCAGTGGGAAGTACTTTGGGAAAACTCTCTGGAACATCAGATGTGGTGGTAAATATTATAATATTCAAGGGCTTTTTTAATGACATAAAGTTGTCAATGTTATTGGCTATGTATTAAAATAAAAATCATTTTAATTTTTTTCTTTATAAATTGATAGCTATTTTTAAATTTAAAATAAAATGTATACCTACATTGTGCATTGTATTTTAGGGTGACAGTTACATTTTGTGGGGTTTTCTGCTGGTTGTAATGGTTTTAGTCAATACATGGGGATGTCGGTGTTATCTTCGGTCATTAGATGCATCTACAAACTCAGTAGCACCAACTGTAATATCTTCTGCTTCTAGTTATATACTTTCGGTAAGTAATTTAATTTATATGTTTATATATCATCTTTTATAGAAATAATTTTCTTTTAATTTTTGAAGAAATAAACTGACCAAAAAACAAAAGCTCATAATAAATATGTGAAATGAAAAATCTAGTTTTTCATTCAACATTTTTATTATGAATGCCTAAAAATCAAAAATATCAGGTGAGATTTTGAGATATTGAGATATTGAGAATTGTTTTCTCTGTAGTGTAGCTTAGTATGTGCAAATGTAAAATAACATAACTGTAAAATTTTGTTCATGATTCGAATAAAATTTATATATATATATATAAATTTTGTCCATTTATATATATATATATATATATATAATGCCTGGACTGTACCAAGTTACAATTGTTAAGTTTAATTTTACATGGGAAATATTCAAAGTTATAATTATTATAATTTTCTACAGGGATTAATCGGTGTGGTATTATTCAATGAAGCATCGTCCTTCCAGTGGTGGATTGGCACTGCACTTATTGTACAGGGTTTAGCATTAGTATCACAACAACGCAAATAAAACATATAATTAGTTTTGAAGGTAAATAGTAAAAACAAACCATTGTGATTTATATCTTTATCTCAACATTCCTTCATAATATATTTTGAAAGTATTATAACTTTATTTTTATTAAATATGTTACTGTGATAAATATCAAAAATAATAATAAATTTACATTATTCTTATTATATAAAATGCTTTTTCATTTTACCTATGTTAATTTATAGATTTTTTTTAATATTCTTTAATAACCTGAGAGTCAGAATGTTTCAAAAACTGAAATTTTTAGATATAACATAATTTTTCATGATAATTATCTACATTTAATGTACATAGTCTGAAAGAAAAAATATAACCATATGTTTTACTTACTATACAATTACATATTTGGTATACTAATGTCAAGCTACAGATAAAAAATTAACTGAACTAAAATTTATCACAAATAAAATATATATACAATTATTGTTGTGATGAACATGTAAGGTATGTTTGAAATCAATAAAATATTTATTAGTGTCAACATTTTCAATATTGCATATTTTAAACTAAATTATATAAATATTAAATTGTTATTTGAATCATAATGGTAATATTGAACACGAGGTGCACAAAGATTCAAATCAGTACAATCAAGTTAACAACATATTAAACAGTAACAGAAAGCTATTTTTATAATTAATATTATAAATATTAAATACAGAATTCAACAATTCTTATATTTGACATAGATATTGGTAATTTGAAAGTAGTTGACTAAGAATATTTTCTTGTAACTATTTATATTTATATTTGTACTGACAAAAGCAAGCTCAAGGGCTTTTACTAGCCTATATAACCATAAAACGTTCATTGGTTACGCGATTGTCAACATTTACGCTATATGAGGTTTCAAATTATGGGCGAAAATAATGATAGGTACTCTTTTAATAAGAGCACCTGTAGAGTACGTGTCCTGCGATTTCAGTTTTGAATAAAAAATCATGTCATACATACATATTACGAATTCATTTTTTTTTATAGAATAGGAAGGCGGACGAGCATATGGGCCACCTGATGGTAAGTGGTCACCAACGCGCATAGTCATTGGCATTGTAAGAAATGTTAACCATCGTTTAGATCACCAATGCGCCACCAACCTTGGGAACTAAGATGTTATGTCCCTTGAGCCTGTAATTACACTGGCTCACTCACCCTTCAAACCGGAACACAGCAATACCAAGTTCTGCTGTTTTGCGGTATAATATCTGACGAGTGGGTGGTACCACTAGACGAGCTTGCACAAAGCTCTACCCCCAGTATACAAACACACGGCACATCTCGCATTAATTCTTGTGTGCTTCAGGGTCGTACCATTTGGCGTAGTTGGAAATGTGTTATGGCGTATTTGTTGTTTTGATGATGGTGACAGTAACGAATTTAATTAAGGGGATTGTTTGAAAGTATTAGAGGACGTCCTGGCTGCGAGGAATTGAACGCCGTGCCTTGTTAATGTGCCCGTTTCACCTTTGATAAGGACGTCGTGAATAATTTTCTGAGCATAAAGCCTCTGATCGTTTGATAATCGGCTTAATTTGGTAGCCCAGCCCTTAGCTATCACGCCCGCTTCAATTGAGGTCTCTTAAAATATGTATTTGGTGTTTTTCTGATTATCTTTGCTTGCATTTCTTTTTGTTGTGATGGTTACATCTGTAAAAATAATAATTAATGACTATACTTTAACACTCATCAATTTCCCAAAAATACTGAACTTTGGATAATAATCGTCGTCGTTATCAATTTATGATATTGGTGACAATGAATATATCAGCCGAGAAGAGGGAATGTTTTTAAAAATACTAGTATTTTAGTAGCTCTTTTCAAAATATAAATGTAATGTTCATGTAACGATGGTATTTCACAGGTGGTAGGACTTTGTGCAAGGCCGTCTTGGTGGTGTCGTCCAATTCGTGGCGTATTGGCGATGTAAGGAATGGTTAATAATTTTACATCGCCAATGTCTATGGGTGGTGGTGACCACATAACATCAGGTGGACCTATAACATAAAAAAGTAGGTTACCCGAAACTAACAAATTGTTTCCATCCGTACTGGTGGTAAGCTTTTCTAAAGTTTATAACAGTTCCGTTTTGACAAGCGAAAGAAGAGTTCCCTGACTTTCTAAAACGCACTAAGTATGCTGTCCGATGATATTGACAATGAAGAAACTTGTTGCAGATCACAGAAGGTGTACGGAGATAAAGACGTCAGATAATAAATATATAGGTATGTTTATAGCGAGTCAGTAGCAACTCGCCTAATGAATCCGAAATGCGGATTAAAAAAAAGAATTTTCCTTCACTGTCGTTAAACAACAATACATGGTACGTCGATTGCCATCAATCAGAATTGTAAGTAATTTGTTGTCAATATCGTAGTAATATTGACAATCGTTTTAATTGCCCATATGATACCTAAATAAACGATCATAGCTAGCAACAATTAACAAATGCCAAAGACCGTTTTAGGGATTTTATACACATTTTAATTTCTAGTGATGCAATAAATATTTTATATTTTGTAAAAAAATCACGTCAAAAATTATCCAAACACGAACATCGAAAAGGATTTAATGAAAAAAAAAAATTTAAAATATATACAAATAAATACATTGAAATGTCTGTAATTTCATAACAGATACTTTAAAGTAAATGTGACTGACTCTATATGCGAGTGAACAAAACCAAAACAATCATTATTTTTGGCTGTCTGTTTATATGGGTAATCTTCAAAACGGCTAAACATTACAAATGGAAATAACTGAATTTTATCAAAATGGAGTTTCGAGTTAAAAGCTATAACAACTAAAAGTTCACATAGGTCGTACTTTTGTTGTATACTATTTAAAGTTTATCTATATAAATAAATAAAACTAAAGTGATTTCAAAATGACTTTTAATTATAAGGTAGCAGCCGTAGTCTAAAAGACTAATTTTAAATATTTTATTTGTTTCATTCTAATAGGCATAGGTCGAAGTACAAGGATGCAAGGTACTAGATAGGATTTAGGTTGGCGAGAAATTTACAGTTGAAACGAAATTGTAAAGTTATATTATTAATTATTGTTTAAAAACTTAATTGATCATTTGTTATGAATTCGATTTAAAAGTATTAAGTATTCGATTAAGAATTAAGTAATACAAATTAGTCTATAATTATATGTATGTAAGTACTTGCGTGCGTACAACAATGGGGATTTCTTGTTTCAATGTTTTATTTGAATAAAACTGTATTTTATTATATATACAATAGATAGATTTACAAATATATATATATCAGTTTACTAGTAAAAAGACTTCCAGTAACTTTCCGTTTGACTTGAAATTTGTTACAGTAACTCCTTACCCGACTAAATAGACACAACACTGGCATTTAGACACCGCAAATTGTTACATATTAATTTTTGGCTATTTCCCTTTAAATATATCAATGAGTTGTTCATATTTTTATAATAATTCTTTAGTTGAGTACATTTTGTTGTTAAATTAATTAAATGTTACTCTTTAAACACAACATGTGTGTTGTTGATGATAGCTTATTAAAACAGAAACAAAAAATTATGTACCTACAATAATAATTTGTTGCTATTTTAAAACAATGAATACATTTCTAAAAGACAAATGTAATTCGTGAAAAACAAATTTCATTTAAGATTTATATTAAAAATTAATCATCATTAAGAACAATATCTTTCCCGTTTTTTCAAAGTATTTTGAATATTTAAATTTGATATTCAACCTGCAGTTCACGTATCGTTTATTTGCCACAGACCATTAATTTATAGACGCTCACTAAGATCGGATATTACGTGAATCCTATATAAAATACATTTTTCTTCTTATCTACCCGTACGAAGTCGGTAGGATTAGCTAGTTAATAATATAAATAAAAAAACTTTTGTCCAGGGTCTGGCTAAATGTTTTATGCAGTGTCTGCTGTCAACACCAGAGCGGTAATAAGTTACAGCACAAAAGCGTCACGTTGATAACGTTTGCAACTTTTATTCAGAAAAAAAGCTTAGTCATTCTGCATAAACTGTTTTTATGAATTCTACTTTTATATAAAATATATATTTTATACTTCGAGTGAGAACCTAGATCCTTTGCTTGTTACATAAACTCGACTCTTGTTAATACTTAAAACATAATAATAAAACTCTCCATTTTAAATGATGACTTTAGAAAATATTGGCCGAAATCGTATAAACATTGAGTTTTCATCGGCTTTGGTTGATCAATTAACCAGGGCCAAATAAGACACAGTATGTCTAAAGATAAGGTTAACGATATTGTCCAATCCATTAAATAAATGATTCGATGCGGATTCATTACTTTCAACAACTTTAGATTTATTTGTATACGCCGTAAATAAAAGTCCACGCTGGCAAAGAGGAAAATGGGAGCAAAACTAAAAAGTGGTTTCAGAACTCTAAAGCTTACAAACTATTCTTTTTTGTGTATTGTTTATCCAAACAATACATATTACAGATAATAAAAATGTAAATTATCGCTGTCCGTACATGGAAGACACATGTGTAGAACTGTTATCGGGGGTCTTTACCAACGCAATAGAACCCAAAACAATGATTAGTAGATTTTTTTCTGTTTGTTTGCCTGTGTGTCTGTGCGCGCTAATCTTAGAAACGTCTGAACTGATTTAGTTTTCACTAGTGGCAATGGTATTGTGGCAAACTTCACTTCAAATATTGTGTTTGTTTTATTTCAATCGGCTTATAAATAAAAAATTTATGACTATTTAAGGAATCACGTTGAACATTTATTCGATTTATAAAATGCTATAAAATAACTCTTCAGTTCAATAGGTTGAACCTTTAGCTACCTATAAATGATAGTCTGTAAAATGATGATGATGATTGAATGATTAGTTTATAGGAACAAAACAAAATTTCTGAGATTTAATTCTTACAATGTAAGTTGAGCTCAGATTGAGATATGATCAATCATATTAAATATCGTTTAGCTTATGCTGGTATCGGCGCGATTAAACGCTCTCAAGTGTATTGTAAAGCGCGCCGATTGCCGCTTTGTTGCCATAGCATTAAGTTATTTGCAGCGAACGCACATATGTATGTCGGAGATGCATGGCGCTCCTTGGTAACATGGACCTGGTAAACCTATGTCGTTATCATTTTTAATATATTTTGTTAGGTTAGGATAGTAGCTTATTAAAAAAACTACCCATATAACGAAATAAAAAAAGTATAGCTGTATATGTAATACACATTCCTTTTTCGAAACTTTATATTTAACTAGCTATTCCTCGCAGCTTCGATCGCGCGTAAGGTTAGGTAAAGGATAAATGGTTTTAAGGAAGTCTGTGATTTTTAAGTAAGAAGCATGAAATTTAATTTTGGTTAGAAAAAAAGTATATTTCGTTTTTTTCATTAGTGAACTTACAGTGGCATGTAGTTTGACTTAATATATTTAAACGTGACCTAAATGAGTGGAAGGCCAAGTTCAAGCTAACAAATCTGGCGAGTAGAACCGTGTGTAATATTTCATGAACCATTTGGAGTCACTTTTGACCTCCTCATAACTCAAAAACTCAAGTTGCAAGTCTCAATATGTGAACCAAATCACATATTGAGACTTGCAACATATGGGCTCCAAATTTCATAAACACACCTCAAACGGTTATTTAGATATTAACGTCCAAAAATCGTCATTTTTATCACTGACTGACCTATAGATCAAAACTCTAATCCAGTTCCAAATGACCAAGAAAGCTCAAATTTTGCATCCTGATACGTGGTTGGGTGAATACAAAGGAATAAATCAGAAACCAGTAAATTTTTTATTATTTTATTATAATTTTTGAATTAATTGATTCTATTAGGAACACTTACTTATAATGTCTGTAATGTAAGAATCAGTAATCAAAATTGATGACAGCTGTTCTTAATGTGGATTTTAAGGTCTTCACGTGAATATATAACGAGTGGAATACTATCCTTATTTTTTTTTAATCCATTTATATCAATTTTAGTACTTATAACTAAGAGTATAGTCGACTTTCGGATTTAATTCGTTATTAATAATTATTTATAAGTAAGAATCTTACACTATTGACGTGCGCTAAATACTGAAATAATAATTAATACTAATTCCCAGTTATTAACGTTCTTATTTTATTCTTCCGAAAATTTGGCTTGCTAGTAGGAACTAGTCATGGAACATAAGACTCTTCCATGCCTGTAGGTACTTAATAATAATTCGTATATGAGAACTAGCCAAGTCAGGCTTCAATATATCATCCTAAGTTATAAGAAGAAATGATTTTTTAAGTTGTTATAATATATTGTATGTTTTCATAAATAAATTTCAGGACTGACCATTGAAATTGGCACCCATTTAGATCTCACTTATTTTGTCGTTGAAGTCAACAACCAACGCATCTATCATAATATTGATCTTGGCTTTCATTTCACATTTATGTTTTTAATGGGATTTATTTTATACGAGTCTTCCAATCTCTAGCGCATGCTATATCGCAAATGCCCCCGCCATCCACGTCGTTGTTAATGCTGTAAATGACCAAGTACACAATTTTTCTTAATTCAGATTAAACTATATCAACATTATTAGGTATACGCGATAGCATATGTCTGTTAAGGTTGACTCACTATAACTTTTTGTATGGTAATCAAATTTGTTCTAAAATAATGCACTATTCGCGAAGTTTTTATAAACATGGCATTAATTCTTATGAAAGATCCAGATGAGACAATTTTTAGTACTTTTTATAGTTTTCACATATTTAAACTTGTAGTAGAGAAGGTTGTTTGAAAATATTCATACTTAAGTATTTGTTTTCAGTTTGTAAATAACTTTGTAACCTATAAAGGTTATATAGGTATTTCGTTCCTTGAGCGTCGCAGT
This sequence comes from Nymphalis io, assembly GCF_905147045.1. Lineage (NCBI taxonomy): Eukaryota > Metazoa > Arthropoda > Insecta > Lepidoptera > Nymphalidae > Nymphalis > Nymphalis io. The sequence goes on from NC_065903.1 coordinate 8,172,477, forward strand.
AGCATGTGAAAGCGATCCCGTGGCGCTCCTCGCTAAGACGGAAAGGGTACCGCTGGTTTTTTAGTGGGTATTCCGATGTTCGGGAAGCACTCGGCGCCTTGGATACCAGCGAACTCCACATACCTTCCCACTGATCCCGTGGAGGAAACGTGTAATGCGTTTTTCCAGCAATAAAAAAAAGGTATTTCGTTCCATCGCCGGGTATATTTTTTGTCATTGTTTTGTTAAATTATTACTTAGTCGGTTATTTGATAATAAGTTCTGCACTTACCTGTTCTCTTACAAAAATTCTTTCACCAAAGGTTGTCTGTAAGAGGTCGCTATAAGCGATAAGACCGCCTTAGCGCACCATTTTTTATTTTTCTTTTTCTTTGATAGTTTCCTATTTCTCTCATCTTATTTATATGTTGTGCAACAAGTGTTAAATAAATAAATTCTTATTTTTTAAATACGCAAATTTACCTTTTAGTTTGAAAAAAACACAATTCCCGTGAAGATATCGTTTGCAGTCTCAATAAATAAATATCTTTCATATTCAAGTATGTCGGAATAAATTTAAAGGAAAGCTGTTTTTCCCATGGCCAATTGTATGTTGTCCTATCTAGATCTGTATAAACCAATAAATATGTTGTATATACTGAAATATTATACGTCTATTATTAGACTGTATTTATTATTATAAATAATAAATTGATTAAAAAAACATTTAACGCTAAATATATTTTTGAATTTATTAATTTTGAAAGAGGAAGTTTTTCAAGGCGTCTATGAAGATATTATAACGTTTAGTGGCACCTACACAAACTTTTGAAACTTTGACTACCTCGTTGGTCTAGTAGCTACATGTAAAGTACATTGTAAAGTTTTGTTATATTTCGTATTTTTATTTTATTTTATGGAATTTCCAGGAAAACATTGTTCATGAAATGAATGGAATAAAAAGTTTAATTCAGTTTTTATTTGATTTTTAATCTGCTTAAGAAATGGAATATATTTATAATTATATATAAGGATGTATAAGGGTGTCTGTACATTAATATAAATAATTATATTTTTGCATATTTAAAAAAAACGCGCTAATTAAGTCGCGAGTGCCATCTTGTAATAATTACTTTAACTATTTAATATTTTTTGGGAATTTTTACCCAGTGGTAAGAACGCGTGAATCTTAACCGATGATCATGGGTTCAAACCCGGGCAAGCACCACTGAATTTTCATGTGCTTAATTTGTGATTATAATTCATCTCGTGCTTTACGGTGAAGGAAAACATCGTGAGGAAACCTGCATGTATCTAATTTCACTGAAATTCTGCCACATGTGTATTCCACCAACCCGCAATGGAGCAGCGTGGTGGAATAAGCTCCAAACCTTCTCCTAAAATTGAGGAGAGGAGGCCTTTAGCCCAGCAGTGGGACATTCACAGGCTGTTTCGGTTTCGGTTCGGTATTTTATTTTATATTCCATTCTTGTTACGCTAAAACACCTAAAATAAGTTATAGTGACTTATCTAGAAAAGTGTATAAATCACAGTATATTTTATATAATATCAGAAAAAGAAAAAATAAATGGAAACGAAGTTATTAGTTAATAAACCAAACTAAATTCCCTAAATGAATAAATTTAAATTCTTGCCTTGTGGCTCAATGATCGACCATTATAAGCGTCACTATATTTTATAAGCAACTCTTTAACACCACCGCCTGTAAGGAGGTGGATAATGAAAAATTAAAATACTTCTTAGTTAATTAGTAATAAGCATTGATTTTATTTTTCATACTGTTTTATTTTTTGTAGTATACCATATACACTAAGCACATTCATGAAAGTTATTTTAATTTCAAAATTTCTTGTTAAAATTTTATTAAATACAAATATTTTAAAAATTAATAAAAAAGTATAATTGAAATAAATAATTCTACTAAAATCCGATAATTGTAAGTATTTTGATATCTGCTGGATATATATACTAAAGCAAAACACTATATCTTAAATTAAATATATTTTGAATAACTTAATTAATAAATCATCTCAGAAAAATATTATAAAAGAAAAAAAAACACGTGCTTTGCTTGGAAAGTCCGGTATAGCTTCATATAATCTATTGAAGAAAGTCGGAACTAAAATATCGATAAAATTTAAAAATATTTTTAGTTACACAAGTTTTGAGTTTATTGCTTAAACAGAATTAGGTATTTAAAGTATGTTTTTTCCATTCAGAATGTCGTGCACGTTAGTATAGATAATATATTATTTTATAAAAGTTAATATACTCTAAAAGATTTTTAAATAAAAAATATACCTATGAACAAAAAATAAAAAAATGCTTTGGGATATAAATAAAAAATTCAATAGTTTATTAATAAGACCGACATCGATATAATATATAATGATGATACCACCCCTTGAAGCGTTATAGACGCAGTGACGCCGAGCTGGCAGTGACGCGTCGCGCGCTTTAGACGATGCACGTATTTGTAAGCTTCTTTTAGCTTATTTTCCTTTAGCGCGAAAGAAATACGATCGATAACACAAAGCCGCGTGCAAAATAAAAACGTTAGCTTAAATCATCAAATCCGTTATTCGCGTGCTTACAATTTATCGAATTATTTTTGAGGTGTCAATTAAGATATCGATGGATTCGCGTGACAACCGGCGTCAACAATGTAGCCATAGAGACGCGGTGTTGACAGCTTGACAGTTAGCAATTTACCGTGATTATTTAAATTACAAAAGTTACAATGTCGATTTACTTTTATAAAATATGTTAAAAGTTGATTATTGTTTGTTGAAGATTTTTTGAAGAAAATAATTGATTATACTAAGAAAAACAAACACGATCAAAAATGGGGAATGGCATGAATAAGGTAAGTTTAATTTAATTTAAAAAAATGCATTTTTGGCAAATTCTGCGGATGTGGCGAGCGCGCCGAGTTACGTAACGTTAACGTAGCTGCTACGTTCTGTCGTAGCTCGTAGCGTCAAAGTCCCGTAGATCGAACTTTTCGGCGACGCGGCTACTACAATGTAAATGCAGTTTTACATAGAATTGGTAATAGTTTTATTTAATACAAAATAAAAGGAACAAATATTTCTTTTAGTAGTGATATTTAAATTTTTCGAGTTAATATTACTTTATTTTATCACAAATAAAAATTGTATTACAAAATCAAAAGTCTTACGATTTTTTATTATCATATGTAGATAATTTACTAGGCAAAAAAGTTAAACAAAATCCGTTATCATGTAAGTAATTTGTGTTAATAATTGATCTCCAACTTAGCAGTGAAGGAAAGCATCGTAGGAAAACCTGCACGTGTCGGAGGAAATTCTGACACATATAATCACCAATCGTCATTGGAGCATTGTAATAGAATAAGCTTCCAATTTCCTTCTCAAGAGGAAGGCTTTCGCCCAGTATTGATATTTATAACACAAATAAAAATTATATAAAAAAGTCAATTATGATATCTCACTAGCAATTATTAATTATTATCTGCGTTGGTAATTTAAAATAATGTTAATTTTCAATCGATAACTTATGTATGGTAAAATTGTCATAGTTATAATTTTTCGCTTAAACGTGTAAAGGGTCGGTTTGAATTGAAATTAAATGGTAATTGAATTATTTTATACATAAACGCTAGAATGCACTTGGTGTGATTCATAATAACATTAAAAGTGCACACCGCAAATGTATTATTCATACTCAAATGTAAAATAATTTACATACACATGTAACTTCAAACTAGATTATATATTCAAATTACTTGAAATATTCCAATCTTTATAGTGATCCAACAAAATTATACAATCCTTTTTCATTATACAGTAGCTTATCAACACTATCCAAATTCCATGACTACTGCTTTTGCAAATAAAACATATATCATAAAAAAGTTTTCCTATTTTTAAATATGTTTATATTGTTATAATACGAATTTCCGGCGGCATGTGAGGATGGGGTTGGAGTCAGGTGTTAGGTAGCCTATAACCTTTTATGTACGCCCGACAATGTATGCAAAATTTATAACGGTCGGTTGTGTAGTGAAGACATGAACGTGTAGGAAATAAATAAACTCGCTTCCGCATTTATAATAACAGTTAGGATAGTCTGAAGGACAATATATCTAATCTGCGAAAATCTATTTATATATAAGTATATAATATACGTGTAAGTTGTTAACTGTAGATATTACCAATACCAATATCTTTTGACATTCGAAATAGTTTACTGTACAAATGAACCAGCCCAGTCATATGACGAATTAAGACGATAAGACATTTGTGTCAACTGCAAACATCATGTTAATTTGAGATTGGATATTCGTCATATTTGCGTCATTTGTTCACTTCAACATTTTCCGGTTTTTTACACTGTCTACCTGAAATGAAATGGGCCTCATGTGTCAACGCATGTAGCGTCCAACAATAAAGTCGGTACGTCGGAACTTGACAAGCCAGACATTTTTAATTCAGTAAGGACAAATATACAATTTATTAGCTGCCCATCATGACTTCGCAAATTGCCTCAGGATATTAAGGATTTTATTGCGTGCTATATCATATCAGTTTATCGCCGTCCACTGCTGGATGAAAATGCTATGTGATGATTAAATTAAATTATAGGAGGTGTATTTCATTTTAAATATTTTTTACAGTCAGCATCAAATATATAATCAAAGGTATAATATGCCGATGCCAACTTTTCCTACCTACCTTACTATTGAAGACCTACCTTTGTGTATGTCTAATAGTTTTAGCAGTTCTAATAGTTTTTATATATATATATATATATATATATATATATATATATATATATATATATATATATATATATATATATATATATATATATATATATATATATATATAAAGTAGTCTTTCAGATAAAAAAGACTAATTATAAGCTTTCGTTCTCTTAAAAAGGTTTTTCTAAATATATTTTTTCCTACAGACTTTGAGGTATACTTACTTATATTAATTACTTATATTGATACCTCATAAAAGACACTATAAACGCTGTTCCCTCGCAATTGGCAATTTCAAACTGTTTTAAATAGGTCTTAAGTGTCTTCTCAAATACTAATGTGATCAATGTCAATGATCAAAATGTGTTATTTAATCTATTTGATGAAATAATTAGTCACACAAACAGGCAAAATCTATTTTTAATAAAATTTAAGAAAAGGATAAATAAACAGACATCGGCATTCGATGATACGAGTGTGTGAAGCTCAATTAGTCTTTTATGGCGAACAATATTTTAAAATTTACGTTTGAATTGATAAATATTATATTTTGGGCACTGAATACGGACTTAAACTAAGCCCAAACGAAAATTTTGTAAAGAAAAATTTGATCTAGTAAAATTATTAATAATAAATATATTATAAATTAAAAAAAAAATCTCTTGCTATTTTAAAATTGTTTCATTGATATACCCTCTATAGAAAAAATACGACCTTGAATCGCTTCTGTATTCTTTCAATTAGCTGAACATGGATATAAGAATGTATATCCCAAACATTACTGCAGTATTCTATAAATACTACGAACAAAAATATAAAGAACACATTACAATCGTAATATGAGCTAGTATTTTCGAAGCTGTTTATCACTATGTGACTTTATGTGGAACCAATAATTGCCGTTTTTTTTTCTTTTTTCATTAGAATTATAAACAGTACGCGTATAAATCTTTTATCATAGTATTAACAAATGTCAGGAAATCTAAGGGATTACGTTCCTTTGACTGCAATTATACCGGTTCATTGACACGCAAAGCGGAATATAATTAAATGGTGTTGCTGTTTGCCGGTAGAATAATTGAGTGTCAGGTTAACCTAATCTACTAAATGATCGTAATCAAAATTCCACCACCTACATATTAAATTTATATTTTTACGATTAAATAACTTTATTAGGTCATGAATAGTTAAGGATTTCTCGAAAATATAAAAGATTGTATCATTAAACTAATTTATTAAGACTAATGCCCCCAACAAACATTCTTCAGGTCAGGTAAGGTGTGAATAAAAATCAAAAATATAATGAAGCCCTATTTAACTCTTATAAATTAAAATCATAATCACTAAAATAGTAAAAGTAATTCTAGTTTTCAGTTCTTTTGATAATAATAACAACATTCGCATATTTTGGTTTCTTTTTAGTAACCATATTTAATAAGTTTTTTAAGATGAAGTAGGTACACATAACGCCAACTATACAAACTAGTTGTATAGTTAAGTGATAGTCATCATCATCATCATTTATCCAATTCACTATTGGATATAGACGTGTGCCAAGGTCCACAAGAGCTCCGGATTTTTAGTTTTTCGCATACACTCGGGTTCCATCACCATCTTGCACATCAGACAACCTGATCGCAGGCGTCTTACACTGACAACCCACGGTCTTCATTCTGGGACTCGTCTGCTTCAACAACAGTCAGTCCCTCGATAATAGTACGTAGCTAACCACTGTCACTGATAATTTTACAAGCTATTTCAGTAATTCTATATTCTGTAGTCCACGAATCTTTGACATGAAATTTGTGTGAATCCACAAATTCAAGTCGGTAGTAAAACAAATCGGTTAAAATCGCCTTCAAAAATTGTATATGCTAAGTGAGAATTTGACGAAGGTTACTATATACTGCCATTCCATATTAATTCTTTAATTTGCCTTTATTCCGAATCCGGTCATACAGCTTGGTACAAACAACTTCATCAACTCATATTCACCAAATTAGATAATTTAACTTGACTACCTAAAGAAATATAGCATATTTTTTGCAGGGATGACAAGTGTGCGAATCCGGATATATACCTTAAAAGTTGTAGACTTGAATTGTTATTTTCAGACAGATTCCAATATTCATTTTAATTTAAACCAAACTCTTATTAGAAGACTTTATATTAGAATTGAACAAGTAAAACGTGAATTATTTGAAAAAAATGTATGATGTTGAAAGGAAAATAGAGATTTTTCAATATAAGGGTTCCCGGATAACAAGAAAAGGCATTGTGCCCGCCAATAAAATAAAACTAGTTTTCGCTTAACAATGGATTCTTTTCTGGTGTAAGCGTTATTGTTGATTCATGACCGTTACTTATCCGGTAACGCGAACAAAGGAACTTGAGATTAAAGTTTAACAATTGCTTTCTTTACAATGTGTTGTACATTTTAAGTCATATAAAATTATTTCATTTATATCTTGCTATTGTTGCACCAGATACTACAATGAATAATAATTAGTTGTATTTTTCTATTATTTAAAATGTTGTTAATAAGTATTGTTATTTAAAGTCGTTAATTTAAGAAATAAATATGGCTACAACATTAATTTGCTTATGCAATTCTTTAATATTATGCGTTTCATCATTATCAGTGGTTTCTTTAAGTTCTATGCATTGTATTATTGACTTGACGAAAAGACTAAGCTTTGTAACATTCGCGGTTAAGAAAATCAAACTGTTGACTGATGTGGATACGGCTCTCCTTACTTATTTTATTTACTTTCCAAATCATAATGTCCTACGGCTTACTTCTTTGGGGTTATGCAGCCGATATCTATAAGATTCTTTATAGTGCAGAAAAGAATTATCTTTTGCAAATTAAAAAAAATGTATTCGGTCTTACTTTTATAAATAATAGAGTACATAAATAATAAAGTTCTACCAAAATATATGATTATTGGGAACGAAATATGTGCTTTTTTAAATTATGTATTCTAAAAAATATGGCATCAAAAAAGCAAAGAAAAATATATCACCTAATTTTAAATAATAAAGTAGTTTGCCGCAGAACGAAATTTTGTATAATGGGAAGAAATGTATAATTTATTCACTTTTTGTTAAACAAAAGCAAAAAATTTTGGGCATATCTCTTAAGATAAATAATCTTTAAATTATAATCTTTCCGTACTTCGTATTCACCCTCTCTGAACCTTCTTTATAAATCTTCGATCATTTCGAATGCAATTATGTTACAAAACTTATATATATAAAATTCTTTATAATATATTATCAATACTTTATTAATTTATTCTTTTAAATTTTATTTATCTACAACTTAAGTAACAAAACTTGTCTTTATTCAATTCTTACAATTGAAGCGCCCAGGCAAAAATTATTTGCGTATAATCTATGCTGCTTATATTATAAATGTGAAAGTAACTCTGTCTATCTGTTACGTTTACACAATGAACCTATTTAGTCGTAATTACGGAGCATACCAAATTCCAGGTGGGCGAACTCGCAAGGTAGGTAGGTCGCAATGAATAAATATTTACTCGCATTTAATAAGATTTATAATAAAAGTTATATTACTTACTGTAATATTTCAGTATTCGGCTATTATAGTATTAAACATTATTGCATTCAATATTACTAATTATAATAAAGCCTTTTTTAAATTATCCAGGTTCAAGTAAAAAAAAACAGCGAAAAAAATAAAATAAATTTACTTAAATAAAACTGAACATTTTCACATCTAAGCATTTTAAAGATAAAAGTATTGTTACATTGAAGATGCTGACCAAATAAGCTTCAAAAGAAAGATGACATTGATATGACACGCAAGTGATCTTTAAATTAAGTTCGCTTTAAACTGTTTCATGTTGATAAATAGATCTTTAAATTATGTTTATTCATGCTAATATTATTAATTACAGCGTAATTTTTTGTATGAAATGTTATACATTTTCAAATATTTTAAAATATCAACACCATTTTAAATTAAAAATGTACATTCATAAAAATAACACAAGCAGTTTTTAAATAACAATTTTGCCTAAAAAAAATTGTCATTTTGACATCGCATTGGTATAATTAAAATCATTTTAGCGCAGCTTAGCCGTTTTCGGACACCTTTCGATTTAAAAAGTATTTTGTATTTTAAAGTTTAGTTTAGTTACTTAATTATTGCTTATAATAAAATAAACGCGCAATTATTTTTAATTGTAATAAGCCCAAAAATTTAAAATTAATAATAATTGGGGTAACACATTCTCAGATTATGCGGTTATTTGAATAGAGTTTGTATCAATATTTCACTTGACATTTAATTATTTGATTTGAATTGCCCTCGACTTCGCTCGAACTTTTGGCAAGGGTGTATTTTTTTTTTGCCTGAACCATTAATATATCTCTATAATGCTCTGTAGAATTTGAGTTTTATTAAGTACATACCATAATACACATACCATTTCATATATATATATTATATTTGGTTATAGCACCGTTTTAGCAAGCTAATGACTTGGTTAGCTTCTGAATTACGCCTCATAAACAATTTTACTGTCCATATGAAAAAATCGAATCGTTTCTTGAATAAAGTG